>NW_006921738.1:5263659-5276948 GCF_000298275.1 Orycteropus afer afer | reverse complement strand
TGCCCAACCTTCCTTCCGAGGAGTGGCTGGTGGGTTTGAACCGCCAGCCGTCTGGTTAGCAGGCAAGTGTCTTAGCCACTATGCTACCAGAGCTCCCCCCGATACCATAATAGACCATGTAAATTAAAATCCTTACAAACCTGGACATGCCTTTCTAATAAGTGGTGCGCCACACTTGACCATTTACTGGTTACATTAATCACTTGTCAAACATACTCTTCTGACCTTATTCCATGGAGGAAATTTGATGGTCAAGAAAGCAGGAAACTGATCAATATAAGCTTTAGCCATGGCATTAAAAAGGCATCATTCAAACTTGTTTTAAATCATAGTTTTGTCATAAAACCATAAACGTCCAACCCGGGACTATAGACAATACAGCTGGCAGCAGGCATATCCTCAAATATTGACTACATGTTCCAACTTTCCTCTGCACAACCTTAAGCCCCAGCCATGGGGAAAGATAGAAGTAGCAATTTTTGCAGCAACATAAAGTATGATTAGAACTTGGAATTGCTAGTTGACGGTCTGTTTCAAGTGACTCACCTATTGCTGGAAAGTCAAATTCTGACTCATAGCAACCCTATAGGACAGAGTAGAACTGCCCCATAGGGCTTCCAAGGCTGTAATTCTTTACAGAAGCAGACTGCCCCATCTTTCTCCCGTGGAGTGGCTGGTAGGTTCGTACCTCTCACCTTTCAATTAGCAGCTGAGTGCTTAACCTTTGTACTACCAGGGCTCCTCTTTAGGTGACCAGAAATTTCAAACTGGTCTATTGATCAGTGAGTTAGAATGAGATTCCTCAGTTTATTGCAGTTGTTATTTTCTCTGACAGATTGTCTTCAAATTCTCAATTCCTGAACCCTGAAAGATAGCTGAAGTTAGCCATTGGGCTAGCATGGCAGAAGGCAGCAGGCAAGGCAGAATAGTATGGATGTGTGATTCATTAGTGTGAATAAATGCTACAATCAGCAAATCCGCAAGACCAGGACACTTGCATACATGTAACTTTTTCTTAATATTGTAGAGATGTCACCTAGATCACAAAGCAAGTTAGGGGCAAAATTACTCCATTCCTTGGGTAATCAGCAAGTCAGGTAGTGAGACTTGCCAAGAAAGAGAAAGTCCACCCCTTTTCCTAAATTACTCAACTTCGAATGTTTTTCATTTTTTCTCAAGAATGTTCTTCATTTTTCCTTCCCCAAGAGTAGTATTTCAAATAGTAACCATTTTCAAGTTCTTGTTGCCTTATGTACTCTTGGGAACCCATATAAGAGGGCTAGGCAGAAATACAGTTTTAATAGTCCACTCATGTCCCCCACATGCCCTCAGCCCTGCCCAGCTGGAGAGTCACATTCCATTTCACAAATAGCATCAAAGAGAAGTCAAGTTGCGAGTAGAGAGCAGCAGTGTAGCTAGAAATTACAGACCTTCAAGCAATGACTAATGTGGCAGACAGACTTCTCTTTGTCCATTGTTAACTGCTAATGAATAGATCTCTAGCCCCCTATTCCTACCTCTTGAGAAAGAAGAGGGAGGCAGCTGGCAGACAAAGTTCCTTTCAGCTTGACTCTGCTTCATTCTCTTGGTTTGCACTTTCCTCTCCAAATCATCACCCCAGTCATTAATTTCCACAACTTTGAACTTTTTACAAATCAGAAGTTTGGCTGTGGTGAATGTTCTCAGAAATGGCCTGTGATTTAGAGGGCCTCATTTTTTGTTCTGTCTCACATCTCCCATATGTGACTATGGTGTGTGGCTCTTTGAGCTAGGTTTTGGTTTGGTTTCTCCTCTGTAAGTTGAGGGTATTAGACCTGGATCAGGTCACCAAATAGAGGTCCTCTGAAGCATATGCTGCTTGTAGGCATACATTTTCTCTATGCAGTGTTTTTTTTCTCTCATAAAATTTTGAAAAATAGAAGATTGAGTATCAGTCAATTTTATGTGTCATCTTGGCTAAGCTATGATTCCTAGTGGATTGGCCAAATATTGGACTAGCTGCTGTTCTGTACTGTAATGTAATGTAACATAAGTAACATAATATAATACCATGTAATGTGATCCCCTTCTATAACGTAACCAATCAATCAGTTGAAAGAGGAGTTTTCATAGGATGTGGTCTTCCTTCAGACTATAAATAGATATTTTGGCAGAACTTGCTCTCTCTCTTCCTTATTCCCTCTCTCAATTCTTCACTCTTCCCATTACCTGACTTACAGATTTTAGAACAAAAGCCTGCAGAAGTCTCCAGCCTGCCATCTGACCTATAATTTTGGACTTGCCTGCTCCCTCCTCTCCACCAATCCTGTGAGCTGGCAGGAGTCTCCATCTTGCTGGCTGACCTATGGATTTTGGACTGTCCAGCCCCCATAATTGTATGAGCCAATCCTTTGAAGTAAATCTCTCTCTATATATGTTTCTATATCTCACTAGTTCTGTATATCTAGAGAACCCTGACAAAGACATCAGGCATATTGGACCTTACATGCCAGTTGCTGAGTATCTGTTCTTGCTTCAGATGTATCTATTCTTGCTGTTTTCTTCAGTTCTTACTTGGCTATCTTCTTTCATAAATAACTTTTCTGGCCCTTATTGGCTTTGGGTTTGCAACCCAAGTAGGCAGAGTGACCGTCACGTTACTTTCTTGGAGTTCCTTCTTTCAGGTGTCTGGGAGGTTAATACTCATGCTCATGGGCAGTAAAAACAACTGGCTAGTAACCTTGGTTTCATATGTATTCATAAATTTCTCAGTGGCCAGTTTTTTAGAAGTGGATTGATTTATTGGCTCATGAGGAACCTGTACACAGACCAAGAGGCAGTCGTTTGAACAGAACAAGAAGATACTGCATGGTTTAAATTGAGGAAGGATATCTGTAAGGGTTGTATCCTTTCACCATACTTATTGAACTTATATACTAAGCAAATAATCTGAGAAGCTGAACGATATTAAGTGGCATCAGGATTGGAGGAAAACTCATTAACAACCTGAGATATGCAGATGACACAACCTTGGTTGCTCAAAGTGAAGAAGACTTGAAGCACTTAGTAATGAAGATCAAATTACACTTCAGCATAAAGAAAACAAAAATCCTCACAACTGGACCAATAAGCAACATCACAATAAATGGAGACAAGATTGAAGTTGTCAGGAATTTCATTTTTCCTGGATCCATAATCAACACCCATGGAACCAGCAGTCAAGAAGTCAGAGGACGTATTGCACTGGGCAAATCGACTGCAAATGATCTCTTTAAAGTGTTAAAGAGCAACAGTGTCACTTTGAAGACTAAGGTGAACCTTTTCCAAGCCATGTTATTTTCAGTTGCATAATATGCATGTGAAAGCAGGACAATGAATAAGGAAGACCAAAGAAGATGAGATGCTTTTGAATTGTGGTGTTGGTGAAGAATACTGAAAATACTGTGGACTGCCAGAAGAATGAACAAATCTCTCCTAAGAAGCAGCCAGAATGCTTCTTAGAAGCAAGAATGGCCAGACTTCGTCTCACTTAATTTGGTCATATTGTCAGAAGACACCAGTTTCTGGAGAAGGATATAATGCTTGGTGAAGTGTAGGGTTAGAGAGAAAAAGGGAAGACCCTTAATGAGATGGATTGACACAGTGGCTGCATTGATGGGCTCAAGCACAGCAAGGATTGTGAGGATGGTGCATTTCTGGGCAGTGTTTCATCCTATTGTACAAAGAGTCATTATTAGTTGGAATCGACTTGAGGGCACCTAACAACAACAGTAGTAGCCTTGGTTTTGTTGCTCTGTGAATTTGGGATAACCCCAGTCCAGTGGCTGGGGTTTATGATTTGAGTCCAAGCATTTATTATTATCAAGGTCATTGCAGCTTGTTGATAAGCTGATCCGGTAAACTATTGTCACTCAAGATAGACAAAATCCTTAAATGTTACAGACAGTGGATCACCTTAATGGCATTGGAAAATTAGGAGAGATATAACCCAAACAACTGGATGCTTTTCTCTTAAATGGAAAAGATAATTTAAAATTGTCTCCAGGAAGCAAGAAAAAAAAATTAGCTTTTTTTTTTTTTTACCAATTCTCATAGTTTATTTTCAGTATATAGTATGTGACATCATCATGATATATCTACTCTATTTTGATTTTGAAAAGAATAACTTGATTTTTGTGGTTTGCATAGGGTAATATTAATACTTCTCCCTCATTTTTGTGGTGGGAAATGAGGTCGTTAAAATAAGATTAGATTAGAATAAGATACCAGATAGTTTCAGTTGATAAAGATCATCCCTTTCTTGGTCCCTCATTCTTTCATTCATCCATTTATTCAATCAATATGTATTTAGCACCTACTAGTGCCAGTGCTGGGAGAGAGATGTGGTAGTCTGGTCTGGTAAAGATCAAACTTTGGAAACTCCATGAGGCAATTCTACTCTGTTCTACAGGGTCATTATGAGTCAGAATCAATTTGACTTGATGGCATCAGGTTTGGTTTGGAGTGCCAATGCTTAAGGAGCCCTGGTGGCACAGTAGTTAAGAGCTCAGTCACTAACCAAAAGGTGGGTGATTTGAACCCACAAGGCACTCCATGTAAGAAGAGGCCTGGTGATCTGCTCCAGTAAAGATTACAGCTGATTCCATCGTCTGATGAGGAAATTCTTCTTTGTCCTATATGGTCACTATGAGTTGGAATTGACTCAATGGCACAGAACACTGCCATTGCTTAGTCATTGTGTAGTGCAAATGGTTAACATGCTTTGCTGCTAACCCAAAAGTTGGTGACTTGCGTTCACCCAGAGGAGCCCCAGAGGAAAGCCCTGGTGATCTATTTCTGGAAAATCAGCCACAGAAAACCCTATGAAACACAGTTCATCTTGGACACACATGGAATTGCCATGAGCCAGGATTGATGTTTGTTAATTGGTTGTTAGTGCCAGTGGCTGGCTGATGAGTAAGACAGTTAAGATTCCTCCCTCATGGAATTCAGGGTAGTGGGGAAAGGTAGGCAATTAAAGAAAGAAAAGCTTATAGATGTCAGATCAGTAGTTTCTAGGGAATATTTGGTATGTTTTTTCCTCCTAATTGTACAAGACATTTTGATAGATGCTCTGTTGTTGTTGTTATGTGTTGTGGAGCTGGACCCGACTCATAGCGACCCCTCCTTGGGTTTCTGAGGTGGTATCACTATGGGAAGTAGATTGCCCAACCTTCCTTCCGAGGAGTGGCTGGTGGTTAGCAGTCAAGTGCCTTAGACACTATGCTACCAGAGCTCCGGGATCAGCTTAGGTAACAAGATAGGTATTGAACAAGAACGATAGTTGTTGAGGGAATGGTCTGCCTCTATACCTCCCATCCAGGCTGACTAAGTAATGGCCTTGGGCCAAAACATTCTCTGATAAGGAGACTGGTATTTGGGTTGCTTCTCTGTCTCCCAGTTCCTTCTCCTTATCAGAGAAGTCTTCCCCCTGTGCTGGGGAATAGAACTTTCTGTCTCTTGCACATTCCAGGCAACATACGGTACCTGGCCAACTCCTTTTTCATCCATTCCCAGCAGGGATGGAACAGTGCCTCTTGTAATATGACACAAGAAAGGTAAACATGGAGAGCATTTGCCCTGCACTGGCTATATGCAGGAAGAGCCTGCTTGCAATGGGAGACCCATGCTTACTGGTGAAGCTGGTCTTGCTGTCTCTTCTCTATGTCAGTAAAGCATTTCCCATGCATTGACAGAGCATGTGATCTTTGCTGGCAGTTGTGAATCCTGCCTTGATGATAATATAAGGTTTTGTATTTTCCACCCACCAACCACTCCTCAGAAGATTGGGCAATCGACTTCCATAGAGATACTGCCTTGGAAGCCCAAGGAAGTGTTGCCATGAGCTGAATCGACTCGATGGCAGTAAGTGTTAGTGCTGACTATCAGAGATCTGGGAAGCTGTTATGGAAGTAGCATTGACATCTGTTCTTGAAGGATATCTTTGCTCTCAGTAGGCAGAGACTGAGAGACTTATTCCAGGCTGAAGGCAGAACACAACCAGAGGTGGGGAAGTTTGAGATGACAAGCCATGTTTGTGGAGGGAAAATATTTTCTGTAGTTTCAGGTGGTTGAGCTGTATTTCTTCTAGTGACCCTGAATATTGTGTTAGGTGCCAATGAGTTGGTTTCAACTCATAGTGATTCCTCACAACCTTCCCCAGCACTCTGATGGCATGCTAAAGGGGCTGCAGGGTTAGGCAGCCACCAGCAATCTCATCTAGCAAAACAATGGGGGGGGGGGCTCCTGACAAATATTCAAGAGTCTTCCTGTCATCACTAAACATTGATATGTTTCCTGTCATCACCAATCATTGCCATACTTGAGCCCATCGTCGAAGCCACCGTGTTAATCCATCTTGTTAAGGGTCTTCCCTTTTTTCACTGACCCTGTACTTTACCCAGCATGATATTCTTTTCCAGGGTCTGGTCCCTTCTGACATGACCAAAGTATGAGAGACGAAATTTAGCCATTCTTACTTCTAAGGAGCATTCCAGCTGTACTTCCTCCAAGACAGGTTTGTTTGTACTTCTAGCAGTCCATGATACATTCAATATTCCTCACCAACACCACAATTCAAATGCATCTATTCTTCTGTGCTCTTCTTTATTCATTGTCCAGATCTTACGTGCATATGAGGCCACTGAAAATCCCATGGCTTGGATCAGACGCATCTTAATCTTCAAAGTGACATCTTTGCTCCTAAACACTTCAAAGAGGTCTTTTGCAGAAGATTAGCCCAATGCAAATCATTTGATTTCTTGACTACTGCTTCTATGGGTGTTGATTGTGGATCCAAATAAAATGAAATGGCTGACAACTTCAATCTATTCTCCATTTATCATGATGTTGCTTATCAATCCAGTTGTGAGGATTTTAGTTTCTTTACATTATTTTAGTTTTCCTTCCTTACTGAAGGTTGTAGTCTTTGGTCTTCATCAGTAAGTGTTTCAAGTCATCTTCACTTTCAGCAAGCAAGATTGTGTCATCTGCATATCTCAGATTGATAATGAGTCTTCCTTCAGTCTTGTTGCTGTGTTCTTCATATAGTCCAGCTTCCTAAATTATTTGCTCAGCATACAGATTGAATAAGGAGGCTGAAAGGAAACAACTCTGACACCCACTCTTCCTGATTTTAAACCATGTAGTATCTCCTTGTTCTGTTTGAATGACTATGTCTTGGTCTGAATATTGTATCGAGATATAGAAATACGTTGAGGGCCATTCCAGGAGTAGATTGGCTATTACAGGTGTCCCTGCAGTACCTGTGGACTCACCAGAGATGTGGCTGCCATAGGTTTAAGGAGATTCACTCTGTAAAAACATTATTGGGGATTGGGGATAGGTGGGTGCATATGCTAATGACAGAACTGGAACTTCTACATGCTTGTTGTGCTAATTCTTTGGCTGCAGTTCATAATTGTATTTGGGTCTTTGGACTGTAAAAAGCAAATTCATATGAGATAGTATGCAAATTCATGAAAAATTATAAACAAATAGATATCTTAATACTGAAATTATCTGATGGCCTTAGCCTACTGAGACTGTTTTAAAAGGCTAGAGATTTTACATTTGGCAGGAATATACAATGTGTTTATCTTAAAAAGATGAAGTGTGCTACATTGGCATTTTAGGTAGCTAACGGAAAAAACTTTGGGAACATGTTATGCTTACCTACTTTACAACTACATACACTAAAATAGTACCCAACACATATCGAGTACTTATTATGAGATAGGCTCTCTTCTAAGTGATCCATATATATTAGCTCAATTTATTGTCCTAATAACTCTACCAAAAGGATACTATTATCCCTATTTGATTTTGAAGAATTATAGAGAGATTGGGTAAGTTGCTCAAGATAGTCAAACTAGTATGAAGTGAAGCTGGGATTTGAACATAGCCTTAGCTCCAGATTATGTGTTAATTTTGTTGTTGCTGTTAGCTGCCATCAAGGTGGCCCTGATTCATGCTGACCTTGTGTCAATGGACCGAAATATGCCCGGTCCTATGCTATCTATGATTGGTTGTAGATTGTACTATTGTAATCCAATAGGCTTTTCATTGGCTGATTTTCAAAAGTAAATAGCCAGGCCTTTTTCCCTAGTCTGTCTTACTCTGGAAGTTCCAGTGATACCTGTTCAACATCATACTAACATGCAGGCCTCCAATGACAGAGGGGTGGTGTCTGCATGAGGTACATTAGCCAGGAATAGAACCTAGGTCTCTTGCATGGAGGCATCAGTGGTTCATTGCTATATACTGCCTCTCAAAAGTAAATTAAAAACAAAAGCAAACTTAGAACATGGTAATCCATCAGGATTGGAGGAAGACTCATTACAACCTGTGATATGCAGATGACACAACCTTGCTTGCTGAAAGTGAAGATGACTTGAAGCACTTACTGATGAAGATCAAAGACTATAGTTTTCAGTATGGATTACACCTAAACATAAAGAAAACAAAAATCCTTACATCTGGACCAATAAGGAACATCACAATAACTGGAAAAATGATTGAAGTTGTCAAACATTTCATATTACTTGGATCCACAATCAACACCCATGGAAGCAGCAATCAAGAAATCAGACATCGTATTATATTGGGCCAATCTGCTGCTTTTAAAAGACCTCTTTAAAGTGTTAAAGAGCAAAGATGTCACTTTGAAGACTAAGGTACACTTGACCCAAGTTATGGTATTTTCAGTCACATCAGATGCATGTGAAAGCTGGACAATGAATAAGGAAGATGGAAGAAGAGTTGCTGCCTTTGAATTGTGGTGGTGGACAAAAATACTGAAAATACTGTGGACTGCCAGAAGAATGAATAAATCTGTCCTAGAAGTACAGCTGGAATGCTCCTTAGAAGCAAGAATGGCCAGACTGTGTCTCACCTACTTTGGTCATGTTGTCAGAAGGGACCAATCCCTGGAGAAGGGTATCATTTTTGATAAAGTAGAGGATCAGTGAAAAAGGAGAAAACCCTCAAGATTGACAATGGCTGCAATGATGGGGTCAAGAGTAGCCGGGATTGTGAGGCTGGCGCAGGACTGGGCAGTGTTTCATCTGTTGTGCAAGATAGGGTCACTGTGAATCAGATTTGACTCTATAGCACCCAACAACAATAAACATTGGCAATGACATTGGAGCTCAGAAGTGGGTTCTTTTGCATTTATATATTTGTTTATTATTTGTTGTGTGCTGTCACTCATTGTGACCCTCAAAAAACCAAACTCACTGCTGTTGAGTCATTCCTGACTCATAGCAACCCCTCCTTGAGCTTCCGAGGTGGTATCTCTATGGAAGTAGATTGCCCAACCTTCTGAGGAATGGCTAGTGGGTTTTAACTGCTAGCATTCTGGTTAGCAGTCAAATAAATGCGTTAGGCACTGAGCCACCAGAGCTCCCTTACAGTGACCCTGTGAACCTATGTAACAGAGTAAAGCAGGGAACAGGTTTACTGGCCCAATGGAACCTGGTGGAACCACTGAGACTATGGCCCCTAGCTACCCTTCAGGTCTGGAATTGAACACACACCTGTAGCTTCCAGCCAAGCAGTAGACAGGTGTACGAGTTGAGCATTTATCTGAGGTAGATACACTCCTTGGAGAGAACAAGCAAGAGAGAAAAAAGGGCTGCTTAGGCAAAGGGAGACAGCTCAGGGGGTAGGAGTGCATGGAGGGATGGTCACAGGGAAGCGGTACCTATTGGGAGGAAGTGGGAGAGGAGATGTTGCATTGTGCTAAATTGTGGTCAATGTCATGAGACACAGTGTATGTGATCTGCTGTATGGAAAGTGTATTTGCTCTGTAAATTTTCACCCAAATAACAATAAAAAAATTAAAAAAAATAAAAAAGAAACAAAAAACTGCCCTGTAAGGTTCCCTAGGCTGTAAATCTTTCTAGGAGCAGTTCACTGGGTATTTTCTCCTATAGAGGCACTGGGTAGTTTTGAACAGTCAACCTTTCAGTTAGCAGTGAGCACTTAACCACTGTGCCACCAGGGCTCCTTGTCTAATATTTATCACCCACTTATTATGGTGTACCAGGCATTGTCCTAGGTGCTGGGGATACAGTGGTACACAAAGCAGATTAAACCCTTCCCTTCAAGATGTTTATGTTCTAGAAGGAACACCCTTTTGATTCTAAAGACATTTTAAAAAAATTTTTTATTGTGATTTGGGTGAAAGTTTACAGAGCAAATTCATTTTCCATACAGCAGTTCATACACATTTTGCTTCATGTTGTTGTTGTTATGTGCCCTTAAGTCGGACCCGACTCATAGCGACCCCTCCTTGGGTTTCTGAGGCAGTATCACTATGGAAGTAGATTGCCCAACCTTCCTTCTGAGGAGTGGCTGGTGAGTTTGAACTGCCAGCCTTCTGGTTAGCAGTCAAGTGCCTTAGGCACTATGCTACCAGAGCTCCCTTGTTTCATGATGTTGACTGCAATTCCCCACAATGTAACAGCTTTCTTCCCACTTCTTCCCTGTAGTTACCTCTTCCTGTGTCCTTCCCTCCCAGGCACTCCCCTCACCCCAACTGTCTCCTTGTGCAAACACTGCCCTTCTGTTTTCCTATGATTGATTGCTCCAAGTAGACTATCTGTCTGATGTAGATGTTCATCCCATATACGTGTCTACTGTTAGGCTGTAAGACACAGGAGTGAGTTCAGTTCCAGACTTGAAGGGTAACTAGGGGTCTCACTAGGCTGTATCAGGTCAGCAAACTTGGTCTTTTTTCTATGATTTTGAGTTTTTTTCTACATTGTTATCCAGCTCTATCCAGGATCTCCTGCACCAATCCCCCTCTGAGTGCTTGACAGTGGTAGCCAGGTACCATCTAGTTCTTCTGGTCTCATGGTCATATAGGCTGAGGCTCACATGGTCTACTAGTCCCTTGGACTAATTGTTTCCACACGTCTTTGGTTTTCTTCATTCTTTGCTCTGGATGAGGAGAGACCCATCATTGCATCTAGATGGCCACTTGCAAGCTTTTAAGACCCCTGTTGCTACTCACCAACGTAAGATGTAGAACAATGTTTTTGTGTAGCGTGTTATGCCAATTGAGCTTAATGTCCTCTGCAACCATGGTTCTGAGCCCACAGATCCAACTACTTGCTCCCTCTGGATAGCTGGCTGTGGCTAAGAAGCTACCACAACCTTGCCCTTTGTTGGCTCTGTTATACATCTGGACATTCTTATAGTACATACAAATATGCTTGTAGAAACATTTCCTGCTAACCCTATATGCGGTCATGGGCACACTCCCCACTGCCTAGACATACCTGATCATTCAGTCTGTCCATCCATCTATCCACCCATAGATCAATGTGTGCCATCACTAACAACGCAGTACTGTACATGCAAAAACGGTTCACCATTGTTGTGAAGACATTTATTTTTAATTTGAGTGCTTCTCAAACTGTGATTAAGGACCACTGTCCATTTCTAAATTTTTAAGTCACTCTTAATGGAAAGTCGCACCCCTTAAGCAATACTCTCTCATTTCCTTCTCTCATCCACTCCTGGTAATCACTAATAAATTTTGGTCTCTATGTATTTGCCTAGGGACTGCTGGTAGCATAGTGCCTAAGGCACTTGACTGCTAATCTGAAGGCTGGTGGTTCAAACCCACCAGCCACTGCTTGGAAGGAAGATGGGGCAATCTACTTTCATAGTGATACTGCCTCGGAAACCCAAGGAGGGGTCACTATGAGTCGGGTCCGACTTGATGGCACATAACAACAACAACAACATGTATTTGCCTATTCTCAATATTTCATATAAGTGGGATTACACAATATTTGTCCTTTAGTGACTGACTTATGTCATTCAGTGTTATGGATTGAATTGTGTCTCCCCAAAATATGTGTTGGAATCCCAAACCCTATACCTGTGGATATAATCCTGTTTGGAAATAGAGTTTTCTTTGTTATGTTAATGAAGTCATTTTCAGTGTAGGGTACATTCTAAACCTAATCACTTCTAAGTTATAAAAAGAGCAAATTAGTCCCAGAGGCATGCACACACAGGGGAAGACAGATGCCATATGAGGATGATGTACAAGCCAAGGAATCAAGGAACACCTGGGGCTACCAGCAAGGAAGGAACTGAACTGGTGAAACCGGATGTGGATTTTCAGTCTGCAGAACTGTGATAAAATAAATTTCTGTCCTTTATAGCCACTCACTTGTGGTATTTGTGTTCAGCAGAACTAGGTAATTAAGATGCTCAGCATAACATTTTCAAGGTTCACCCATGTTGTCACATGTGTCAGAACTTCTTTTCTCTTTAGAGATGAATAATATTCCGTGGATAGATATGCCACATTTTATTTATCTATTCATCTGTCTTTGGACACTTGGGTCATTTCCACCTTTTGACTACTGTGAATGATGCTGCGACAGACATTGGTTTACAAATATCTGTTTGAGTCATTGCTTTCAAGTCTTTTTTAAAAAAATTTTCACTATATACCTGTTTACTCTTTGAATCTATTTAATTTTTTTTTCTTTCAAGTCTTTTGGGTGTATACTAGGAGTAGAATTGCTGCATAATAATGTAGTTGTGGTGTGCTGAATTACAAATTACTTAATATGGCCCTTCTACCCATGTTGTTGTAGTTAGGTGCTGTCAACTCCACTCTGACTCATATGTACAACAGGAGGAAACACTGCCCAGTTGCACCATCCTCACAGTCCTTGCTATACTTGTGCCCATCATTACAGAACTGTGCCAGTCAATCTTGTTGAGGGTCTCCTCCTTTGGTGCTTACCCTGCACTTTACCAAGCATGATATCCTCCTTTAGGGAATGATCCCTTTTGACAAAATAACCAAAGTAGGTCAGACAAAGTCTGGCCATTCTTGCTTCCAAGGAGCATTTCAGCTGCATTTCTTCCAGGACAGATTTATTAATTCTTCTGGTAGTCCATGGTATTTTCGTATTCTTCTCCAACACCACACTTCAAAAGCATCAACTCTTCTTCTGTCTTCCTTATTCATCGTCCAGCTTTCACATGCATATGAGGTGATTAAAAACACCTTGGCTTGGGTTAGGTGCACCTTGATCTTGAAAGAGACATCTTTGCTCTTGAGCACATTAAAAAGGTCTTTTGCAACAGATTTTCCTGGTACAATACATTGTCTGATATCTTGACTGCTGCTTCCATGGGCGTTGATTGTGGAACCAAGTAATATGAAATATTTGACAACTTCAGTCTTTTCTCCATTTATTGTAATGCTACTTATTGGTCCAGTTGTGAGGATTTTC
>NW_006921738.1:5251863-5262569 GCF_000298275.1 Orycteropus afer afer | reverse complement strand
AGGCAGTATCACTACGGAAGTAGATTGCCCCATCTTCCTTCCGAGGAGTGGCTGTTGGGTTTGAACTGCCAGCCTTCTGGTTAGCAGTCAAGTGCCTTAGCCACTATGTTACCAGAGCCATAGTGTTTATAATTCCCACCATATGACTGGGTAAGACTATGCAAATGTGAAGTGCTTGTGGCCCACCAAGGGGATTGGATAGCTTGCTAATAATGTAAATAAGGGGGTGGTACCATGCAAATAAGGTATGTGGAACCCTAATGTGGGGATTGGTCAGTTTTGCCATCAAGCTAGGCTTAAAATGAGCCATCTCAGGGGTGTAGAGGGGGGATCTGTCTATCATTAAAAAGTTGCAGGAGTGGAATTCTTCCTTTGGACCCAAGGTCCCTGCAATGGGAACCTCCTAAGGTCAAGGAGACCGAGCTGTAACACCAGAGAGGCAGCAAGAAACTGTGAGAAGTGGTGGCAGAGAAGCAGTGGTAGTGAAGCAGTGGCAGCAGAACCAAGATACCACTGAGAGACAGTGCAGTGGATTTCCTGGCCCACAGGTGGAGGGTTACTAGTGGAGTGAGGTGCCTCTGGCCACTTATTGGCAGAGCTGAAAGAGCTTTGTAACACTTGCCAGAGGAGGACAGAGTCTGGCTGGCCCAAGAGGCCCCTCTGGGGGCCAAGGACTAGAGAGAGGACTGCCTGTGGCACTGCTGAGATGAGGCTGTCTGTCCTGATTGAAGAACTGTATCCTGAGTCATTTCTGATGCTGAATTGTAACTTGTGACTTCCCTAATAAACTCCATAGTCATGAGTTTGGTCTGTGAGTTCTGTGTGTCCATTGCAACGAATGATTGAACTCAGCAGTGAAGTAGAGAGTGCCGTGGAAGGGACAGTTGGTGTCAGAACTGGTAACAAAGTGGGAGGGTAGAGGCATGTCTGACCTCTGCCTCGTAAGAATCAACTTTGGGGTGATGCTGATGGTGATTCTCTTTCCCCCTTATGAAGTTAGAGGAGGTCAGACAATGCCTCTGCCAAATCAGTTTTACAGTAGTTCCATGTTTAACTTTTTGAGGAATTGTCAAACTGTTTTCCATAGCAGCTGCTTCACTTTATAGCCTCACTCTCAATGGATGAGAGTTCCAATTTCTCCATGTATTTGCCAACAAGTAACATTTTAGATGAAAAGGCTTGGATTAAAAATTCAGAATCAAAACACTCTTAGTCAAAATGACAGGTAAAACACATCACATGCTGGGATTCTAATGTTGCGCTAACATTTGGTAATCACTTGTTTTAGTAATAGTACAGGCATATACTTTCTTCATGACTTCACAGGTTTCAAGAATATTAAGACTTGGAAAATTCAAATGTCATCTATAATGAACATGACATCAGAAAAAGCACATTTTTTTTTTTTTTTTCAACTTTCAAAGATTTAATGCATTCTAAGGTAGAAGAAAGGAGCTCTGGTATTACAGTGGTGAAGCTCTTGGCTGCTAATTGAAAGGTAAGCAGTTTAAACCCACTATCTGCTTCGTGGGAGAAAATGGGGTGATCTGCTCAGTTAAAGATTACAGCCTAGGAAACCCGAAGGGCATTTCTACTCTGTCCTACAGGGTTGCTATGAGTCAAAAATTGACTTGATGGCAATTTTTTTCTTTTTTTTTTTGTAAAGGATAGAAATGTTTGTAGTCAAGATGAAAACGATTTCCTTCAATATTTATTATCATGAGGGAAGTATTCTGTTGTGACTGAAGGAGGGCTTGATAGGAATCATGAAAGTCTGGTTTGCATAGATGAGCAATGATGGAGGACTGCTTATGAAAATATAATGAAAAATAGACAGCATGGGCCACACCTAGACATTGTTTTAAAAAGTGTGTCAGAATTAAGCTCACATTAGAGCAATATCCAGAGTCTTGTTTTAGAGGCTGCAACTATCTTCAAAAGTATCTCAAGTGCCACCTGGTCACAGATATTTGGGTTTGGAGCTAGAAATGGGAGAGAGGAAAACTTCAAAGGTAATTGTTGCTTGATCCCTGGAGCCTCTTATCTTAGCTAGAGAAGGTGAGGAGCTTCCTTAAGTTGCTAGGGGAGAAGATGTCTGTGGTGCACTGAATTACTTAATATGGTCCTTCTAGCCATAGTCTTTATAACTCCTACCAAATGACTGGGTCTCTCACTGCTGTCAAGTCGGATCTGACTTATAGTGACCCCTCCTTGGGTTTCTGAGGTGGTATTTCTATGCCACCAGGACTATGCAAATGAGGTGCTTGTAGCCCACCAGGGGGATTGGATAGCTTGCTAATAATGTAAATAAGATGCATGGCAGCCTTGTGGGAGTGAGGCTATGCAAATAAGGCGTATGGAACTCAAATGTGGGGATTGGTTTGTTTTGCCATACTGTTAGCCCTAAAATGAGCCAACCTAGAGGTGGAAAGGAGGACCAAATGAGCCAACTCACAGTTGGAAAGGAGGACTTCCAACCACCAAGAAGAATAGACAGGAGTGGAGTGCATCCTTTGGACTTGAGATTCCTGCACTGAACCTTCTCAATCCAGGAGAGAGAGAGAGAGAGAGAGAGAGAGAGACAGGGAGCTATAACACTAGAGATGGTGAGAGACAGCAAGAAGCAGCAATAGAGAAATGGCAGCTTCAGAACCAGGAGACTGGTGGGGGATGGCACATGGCACAGTGGGCTTCCTGGCCCATGGAGCTAGAGCTGACAGCCTTAGGGCTAAGACTTGCTGGTGGAATGGGTTTCCTCTGGGCAGAGCAAAAAGAGCTTTGAAACATTTGCCAGAGCAGGGCAGAGGTCAGCCAGCCCAAGAGGCCCCTCAGGGGGATGGAGACCACTGCTTGCAGGCAGGGCTGAGAAGAGGCTGTCCTGATTGAAGAACTTCCCTAATAAACTCCATAGTCGTAGGCATGGTTTGTGAGTTAAGTGTGGCCATTACAATGACTTACTGAACACCATAGAGAAGTAGAGAACACTCTGGGGGGGGGGGCAGTTGGTGTGGGAATTGGTAATAAGGTTGGAGGGTGGAGGCACGTCTGACCTTTGCCTCATAGGAATCAGACTTGGGCTGTTGATGCAGATAAAGATTCTCTCTCCCCTTCTCCACCTGCACTTTTACAATGTCACTAAGGCATCTTTTTTTTTTTTTTTTCTTTTATGACATTGTAAAGATTCTTTTGATACTTTCTTAAAAATGTCTTGTCAAAGAGCAAATTATAAACAGCATATATTCATTAATTCATTTTAAAATTCTCCTATTGAATATTTATTAAGTGTCTACTATGTGTCAGACATTGTGCTAGATGAAGGGTATTTAATTTTAATTGCATGAAGGCCACAGTTAGGAGATAGGTCATTAAAAGAAGCAATTACCATACAGTGTGATAAGGACTGTGGTTGAGAAAACTGAAGCAGACTTCAGGGTGAAGGGCATCCAACTCAGGCAGGGTGGTCAGGAGATTTTGTTCCCCCAGAGATAGTGAGGGTAAAGCTGAGAAGTGAACAATCAACAAGCCAGGTGAAGAGAGGAGAGAGGAGAGAGGTCCAGGTGGCAAAAACAGGTAGAGGCCTGCTGATAAGAGATGCTGATGAATCTGAAACAGCTCAGTTTGAATGCAAGTGGGGAGAGGCGAGCGATGAGGCTGGAAAAGTAGATGGAGTGAGAGAGGTAGAGGGGGTGGAAATTACAAAAAGGACCTTCTGAAATGTATTACCCAAAAACCCAAACCCACTGCTATCGAGTCGATTCCAACTTATAGCAATCCCCATTGGGTTTCCAAGGATGTAAGTCTTTATGGAAGTTGATTGCCTCATCTTCCTCCCATGGAGCAGCTGGTAGGCTTGAGCTGCCAGCCTTCTGGTTAGCATCCAAATGCCTTATCCTCTATGCCACCAGAGCTCTTTTGTGAGATGTGATAGGAAGACATTACTCTGAGAGTTCCATTTACTCATGATCTGATCCTATGATACTGGACTGTACCTTTTTACTGGAGTGTTTTGAGGGGCTATATTGTGTCCTGAAGTCCCTGGGTAGTGGAAACGGTTAATGCATTCTGCTGCTAACCTAGCTACTGGTGGTTTCAGTCCACCCAGAGGTGCCTGTGAAGAAAGGCCTGGAGATCTTCCAAAAAAAAAAAAAAAAATCAGCCATTGAAAACCCCATGGAGCACTGTTCTACTCTCACAGCTGAGGTCATGATGATTTGGAATTGACTCTATGGCAACTGACTGGTTGTTGGTATATTGTGTCCTAGTAAATACCATGAACTTTAGAACTGGACTGATTTTGAAGTTCCACTGAGTTGCTTCCTAACCTTGTTACATAATCTCTATTGTCCTCTTTCTTCCTTCATCTGTAAAATGTGGCTAAATTAGAACCTGCTCTTATGAGAATAAGATAATATACATAGACTGTTCTAGAATAACACCTGTAACATGGGAAGTTCTCATAAACCTGTAGTAGCTATTCACAGAGTCCCTAATGCAAAACCTGTTTCACTAAATATTGGTGGTGGTGTTAGTTGCCAGTGAGTCAATTCCAATTCGTGGCGACCCCACATATGCAGAGTAGAACTGCTCCATAGGGTTTTCAGTACTGTGACCTTTTGGAAACAGATTGCCAGGCTTAACTCCTGACGTGCCTCTGGGTTTGAACTGCCAACCTTTTGGCTAGTAGGTGATCACTTAGCCATTTTTGCCACCTTTTCCCCAAATACTAGTGCCTCTTTTGTCCTAGAATAAAATTACATTGTTTGGATGTTAAAGATTTCGTGCACTTCACACTTTGAGTCCTGGGTCTTAAAATAAAGGTAAGAGTTTGTTCTAATTGCTTTATAACACATGCTTGGAATTATGTTTGCTTAGCTGTTATTATGCCACAAATGTTTGAGCCAAGGGCTTGGGACATTTATGAACAGGTGAGTCACTGTTTTGGTTATCTAGTGCTGCTCTGACAGGAATATATGCCACAAATGGTATGGCTTGAAGAAACAGGAGTTTATTCTCTTACAGTTTGGAGGCTTTAAGTCTGAGTTTGAAGTGTTAGGCTCTAGGGACTTGGTGAAAGCCCGTCAACCTTGGGCTTCAGCTTTGCCTCCTGCTCCCGGCCCGCTGAAGCTGGAGGCTTTTCTTCACTCAGCTTCTGGGTGCTGAGGCTGATAAGCCCAAGGTTGACAAGTAAAAAGGTACAGTCCTGATGTTACCAAACCACATGGCAGGCCATTAATTCAAATCCATTGAAAGTCTCACAAAACTTAACTGCCACAGTCACGTAGTGGTAGACAAGCCTAGTGTGGTAGTTATGTTTGTGTGTCAACGTGGCTGGGCCTGGTTGAGTGGCTGGGCAGCTGGTGGTAGTAATCCCCCATGATGAGACTGGCAATCAGCTCCCTGGTGGGATCTATCACAAGCACCTGAGTGCTTACGGTTATGGTCTGCTTCCTGTATATAAGGAGAAGCCTTGGGAATGGTCTCTAGCCTATGGCACGCTTGGATCCTGCAGGTAGCCGTGTCGTTGCTCAGCAGCCTGCTATGCTCTGCCGACCATGGGACTTACAATGGACTTAAGTTAATGGCCTGCCATGTGGTTTGGTAACTTTGGGACTGTGCCTTTTTACTTGTCAACCTTGGGGCTTCTCAGCCTCAGCAGCTAGCAGCTGTCTGAGTGAAGAAACGCCTCTAGCTCCAGTGGGCTGGGAGCAGGAGGCAGAGCTGGACCCCAAGGTTGAGGGGCTTACACCCAGCCCCTAGAGCCTGGCACTTTGAACTTGGACGTAAAGCCTCCAAGTTGTAAGAATAAACTCCTATTTGTTAAGGCCATCCCATTTGTGGTATACACTCTTGTCAGAGCAGCACTAGGTAACCAGAACACCTAGACTCTGTAGAAAAATTCCTATTTGTTGGTTAGTGGCTGCAGGAGCTGGGATGGTCAAAGGAAGGCATGGTGACTCTCTGGGCAAGGGTCATCCATATGGCCATTCATCCACTGCCAAAGAAGGTTTCAGGAAGCCAGACCATCCTCTATACCCTGTAAACCAAGGGGCAAAGGTTCAAAATGAACTTCTGGATTTGTCATCTTTCACTGGGAAGCTGAGTTGATGACTTCTTTGTACTCTATATTTCTTTCTTTCTTGAGAAATGAACAATAATTCCTTGACTGGTGATTGTTGCAAGCCTTGGCATGTATGATACTGTCCTAATAACAATAGAAATTAATGAATCCATTAGTTATTAATTCAACAAGTGTTTACTAATGCTATGTTAAAAGTGGGAAATACATATGGCTAGTACATGGTCCCTACTCATAAGGGGCAACATTGATTTTCTTCTGATAACTATAGCATTGTAGTAAATGCTCAAATAAAGTTTTATTTGACATACTAGAGGAGCTCTGGTGGCGTAGTGCCTAAGGCATTTGACTGCTGACCAGAAGGCTGACATTCAAACCTACTAGCCACTCCTCGGAAGGAAGACTGGGCAATCTACCTCCATAGAGCTACTGCCTTGGAAATCCAAGGAGGGGTCGCTATGAGTCGCAATCGACTTGATGGCAGTGAGTTAAAGGATCACAGAAGAAAAACCTCCAATCTTGTTTATGGAGATCAGGGAATGCTTTGCAGAATAGATGATATTCAATTCAGTCTTAAAGGAAGAATAAAAGGAGTTCATACTGGGGTTGGGTCAGACATTTAGGACAGAGAACTGCAGGCACAAAGGCATGGAGACTTGCAACAGTATGGGGCTTGGTTTTCTTGAGCTCAGCATGTTTGGTAGGCCTGGAAGGAGATGAGGATGGAAAGTAAGCAAATCATAAAGGAGTGTGTCAAGTACACTGACTTTTATTGTGAATGTGTGAATAGTCACTGAGGTTTGTGAGGAATGGAGAGGCAGGTTTAGAAAGAACTGGAGCTAGAATGGGTAAAGGGTAGAATCAGGCAAGAAATGACAAGGGGTGAAGAAGGTAGTAGTGATGAAGAAGGAACAGGAAAGGCAGATTTGACATGGTTCCTGCCCTTGGGAGTTCACGGGGAAGCACATAAATTATAACAGAGGGGAATCCCGATTAACAGATGTTTACTAAGTACCCTGTGGGCCAGCCACTGCTCCAAGGCATAGGAATAAAACTTTAGAGGAACACATCAACTGTAGGTACCAAAAAGAGGACAGACACCTGCTTCTGCCTTGGGGAAGGATTTTTAAGAGGAGAGGGAGTGTGTGGAGAAAAAAGTAACATTTTTGAGGTCAGATTCGGTCAGACAAAAATTCGGCCTTATCAGGTGCTATTTCATCTTGCCCTCTAAATAGCTTTCAGAGCTGAATATTGTTATCTCCATTTTCCTCATGAGGGACTGTGGCTTATGGAACCTTCCCAAGGTCATGTAAAATGGACAGAGCCAGGGTTTGAATCTAGGCCCATTATGTGGGCTCAAATCCAAGTGTGTCCTCTGTGTTTCCCTCAGGAATTAATTAAAAAAATGGTTATTTTCTTGTTGGTAGGGCCTCCCTCCTTCCCACCGGTTAAAAGAGTGTTTTGAAGATGCTTGAATTGACTAAGCATCACTTGATCTTCTGAATGGAGACAGAAAAGGAATGTCTAAGAAGAGAGGTAAATCCCTCTTCCTTTGTTTGTTCATCCCCTAAGGGGCCTCTCTGGAGAATGTCTCTGCCCCTGACATCCTGTCCTGTGGGCTATGTTTCTGAGAGTTCAAATTTGTTGCCTGAGGGATCTGAGCAACAGGGCGTGCTGAGGCAGGCCAGTGCTGTCACGCACTTTGATCCTAGCCTGACTAGGGATGATTGTTTACAAAAGCCATGAGCTCAGGTTCTTGACTGTAGTTGCCTTTAACATTAGTCCCTAGAGATAAACAGCCCTGCTCCACCCCCAGGTGAGTTTGTTGGACACATTTCTGTTGCTATATCAGCCTACAAGCCTTTCCCTCCCTTAATTCCTGGATGCTTGGGATTGGCTTTCCAAGTGTACAAAGGTCAGGGAAGGAGCATTGTGACTGAGCATGCTTGGGACAATGGCCTCTTGCCTCTGGACTTGGTGAGCACCCTGAGGAAGTCAGCCTGTGTTTGACTTTCCTCTGCTACAGGTGGGAGTAAAGATCACCATAGGATCATTCAGAATCTGATACACCTAGGTTTGAATCTTCACCATGCCACATCTAGGTTCTGTGCAAGTTTGCTTAATTTGGGGCAAGTTTTAATTGGTGTAAACCTCGGTTTCCTCATATGTTGTTGTTAGTTGCCATTTAATTGGCTCTGACTCATGGTGGCCTTGTGTAGAACAGAACAAAACAGGGAAGGGAAGTATGAACTGGCTTTTTTGTGTGTCAAACCGCAATAAGGGGGTGTTGGGAGGACGTAGTGGAACAACATATGTAAATCACCAGCACACCTCCCGGTTCAGAAGAGGCAGCAGAAAATATTCTCCCTCTGTTTTGGTTTTCTAGTATTGCTCTAACAGAAAATACCACAAATGGATGGTTTTAACAAAGAGGGATTTATTACAGTTCAGGATGCTAGAAGTTTGAGTTCAAAGTGCCAAGCTCTAGGGACTGGGTGAAGGTCCCCCAACCTTGGGCTTCAGCTCAGCCTCTTACTCCAGGCCTATGGGAGCCGGAGGTGTCTCTTCACTCAGGCAGCTGCTGACTGCTGAGGCTGCAAACCGAAGGTGGACAAGTAAAATGGCACAGTCCCAAAATTGTCAAACTACATGACAAGCCACTAATTCAAGTCCATTAATACTCCCAAGATGGGCAGACAACACAGCAGGTTGCTGAACAATGACTTAGCTACATGCAGGATTTACGCATGCCAAAAGCTGAAGAAACTTTTTCTCAAAGCTGCTTCTTATATACTGGAAGCAGAACACATCTCTAAGGCAGCTACTCAGGTGCTCCAGTAGATTCCACCAAAGGAGTTGATTACCAATCTCATCATGGGGAACTACATCCAGTTGCTCAGTCACTCAAAACCAGGCCCAGCCAAGTTGACACACAACTCCACACCTTCTTAAATGAAGCTTTACTTGTGCCAGATAAAGCTTTCACTGGGATGTAGGGTGTCAAGAAAGGAGACATGGAAATGATATGGAAAAACCAATCAGAATTTAAAACTGGTAGATGACCTAAAAGGGATGTATTATGGGAATCAAAGAAAGTGTTTACCTGAGAGGCCACCCATGAAGTCGGAGGATATCTTATCCTGTCCTTGAGCTCTTGGGAGTGTCAGAAGGTAAGAAATAAAGAACAAATTTATAGTGTAATTTACATATAACCCTTGCAGTCCCTAAAACTCTTTCCCCAGAAAGATTAAAGGGATTTGGAATAGTTGTTAAAGGAAAACAGTTTATAGAAAAAGACAGACGTAACACCCTAATACAAAAATTGTTGTTAGTTGCAGTGGAGTCAACTCATGTGTGCAGAGTAGAACTGAACCATAAGGTTCTTAACCTTTCAGAAGCAGTTCACCAGGCCCATCTTCTGAGGCTCCTCTGGGAGATTCAAACTGACAGCCCTTCAGTTGATAGTCAAGCACTTAACAGTTTCAGCCTCCCAGGGACTAGTAATGCAAAGAAGGTGGTAGTATCTAGCAAACTTCCTGAAAAAACCCAAAAGATCCACTGTTGTTGATTCTGACTCATCGTGACCCTATAGGACAGAGTAGAACTGCCCCCACAGAGTTTTTTAGGCTGAAATCTTTACAGAAGCAGACTGTTGCATCTTTCTCCCGTGGAGCTGGTTGCTGGGTTTGAACCGCTGACCTTTTGTTTGTCAGCTGAGTGCTTTAACCAGCGTCCTACCAGGGCTCCAAGCATCCCAAAGCAAGGGCAAATTGACTTACTAATGCTGGAACAAGACTTTACCACCTCATTAGCTTTGTGTGTGACAAGTTTTCAGGCCCTCTCTGCCTCCTTGGCTCCCAAGCATCACCTACCTGGAGATCCAGCTGCCTTTTATCACTGGCCAGGTTTGATGTGGGTTAGATACTGTTCCTGCTCACCCCAAGCTCATCACATTGCTCAGGTTTTGATCTAGGTCACCAGGAACCATAGGGAAATGGCAGTTTATAAAAGACTACCGATTCCCCTTCTTCAAGGATAGTGGTTAAGAATGTGGGCTCCAGAATCGGACTCAGCTGGGTTTGTGTTTGGGCTCTACCATTACTGGTTGTGTGATCTTGGTCATGTTTAGTTGTCTCTCTTGCTGGAGATAGAAAATAGGTAGGGATATTGCTCATTTTAAAAGGAGTTCTTCACTTCATAAAAAATGACTCACTTGTTGCTGCCAAGAGATAGAGTAGATGTTATGATAGAAACACTGTGGAGTCAGAGGAAAGTCATTGGGAAAGTATTATTTGTTCCGCCAATATCTCATTCACATATAACTTTTTTTTTTTTTAATTGTGATTTGGGTGAAAGTTAACAGAGCAAATTTACTGTCCATACACCAGCTCACATACACTTTGTCTCATGACATTGACTGCAATTCCCACAATGCAACAGCTCCCCTCTCCCTTCTTCCCTATAGTTATCTCTTCCCTGTGTCCTTCCCTCCCATGCATTCCTGCCCCCTGAGCTGTCTCCCTGTGCATACGTAGCCCTTCTATTCTCCCATGATTGCTCTCTCTAAGGAGTGTATCTACCTAATGGAAATGTTCAGCTTATATGCCTGTCTTTGTTTGGCTGGGAGCCA
>NW_006921738.1:5250362-5251128 GCF_000298275.1 Orycteropus afer afer | reverse complement strand
TAGTTACCAGTCAGATGCCTTAGGCACTATATCACCAGAGCTCCTACTTAGACCCTGCATAGACATATCTAATAGTTCAGCCTATCCACGCATCTATCCACCCATATATCAATGTTTGCCTTCACTGACAGTGCAGCACTGTATGTGCAAAAGGGTTCATCTTTGTTGTCTGTACTTCCCATGCACCTCTCTATGTCTTCCTCTTCCTCAATGTTACAGTGTTGATCACTCACATTTGCTACATTGCCCTTCTCTTCACCCAAATCAATACTTGTCTCTACCTGTCTAACAGTGTTCCCTTCCCTTCCCTTCCACCTCTGGTGACCAACAAAGAACATTTCCTTCCATATAGAAACCTTTCCTTTTTACAATAATGGACTAATACAATATTTGTCCTTCTGTAATTGACTTATTTCATTCAGCATAATGTCCTCCAAGTTCTTCCACATTATAGGTGTTTTGCAGATTCTGTGTTATTTTTTAGAGTTACATAGTATTCCATTGTTTGTATGTAGCATAGTTTGTTAACCATTCTTCTGTTGATGGGCACCTAGGTTGTTTCCATATTTTTACTATTGTAAATAGTACTGCAATGAACATGGGTGTGCACATATCTGCTCTTGTCCTGGCTCTCACTTCTTTAGGATATATACCTAGTAATAGAATTGCCAGGTCAAATGGTATTTCTAATTCCAACTTTTAAAATAATCGTCATACTGCTTTCCACAGTGATTGTACCATTTTACAGTCCCACCAGCAGTGTATG
>NW_006921738.1:5247860-5249156 GCF_000298275.1 Orycteropus afer afer | reverse complement strand
CTTGCTTCATAAAATGAGTTAGGGAGGATTCCATCCTTTTCTATGTTTTGGAATAGTTTAAGTAGGATTGGTGTCAGTTCTTCTCTGAATGTTTGGTAGAATTCTCCAGTGAAACCGTCTGGGCCAGGACTTTTTTTTGTTGGTCATTCACATGTAACTTTTTAGGAACGTGTTTACCTCAAGAAGGCAGGCATCTGAAACAATAGACAAGGGATTAGACAGAGTCCCCTGGAGAAGATGGTTGAAAGGCCAGAGAGGCTGTCATTCTTCAAGAGCAGGGGACAAGAATATTGTGCTCAAAAACAAAAACAAACCCATAGAGTTGATTCTGATTCATGGTGGCCTTATATGTTTCAGAGTAGAACTACTCCATAGGTTTTTCTGGAAGAAATCTCTATGGAAGTAGATTGCCAGGCCTTGCTTCCATGATGTCACTGAGTGAGTTTGAACAGCTAACCTATAGGTTAGTAGTTGAGTGCAAACCATTTGCACCACCCAGAGTCCTATTTTATACTCATACCTAGGGAAAAAATAAATGCAGTGAACTTGATGATGCCTTGATTATTTTTTCCCTGGAGATTTAGCCTTAAAAGTGTGGCCAAACTGAGGAAGAAGAAGGCATAGAGAGGTACAAACGAGGTACAGACAATAAACTTGAACCCTTTTGCACATACAGTACTGCATTGTCAGTGATGGCCAGCATTGATCTATGGGTGGATAGATGGGTGGACAGGGTGAATAATCAGATATGTCTAGGGAGGGTGGAGTGTGTCTGTGCATGACCATGTATAGGGCTGGCAGATGATATTTCTACAAGTATATTTGTAGGTGTTGTAAGAATGTCCAGGTGTATAGTAGAGCTGACAAGGGACAAGGTTGTGGTGATTTCTTGGCCACAGCCAGCTACCCAGAGGAAGCAAGCAGTTGGACCTGTGGGTTCAGGACCATGGTTGCAGAAGACATTAAGCTCATTTGGCATAACATACTACCCCAAAACATTGTTCTACATCCTACATTGGTGAGTAGAAATGGGGATCTTAAAAGCTTACAAGTGCCCATCTAGATGCAACAGTGAGTCTCTCCTCATCCAGAGCAAAGAAGAATGAAGAAAACCAAAGATGCATGAAAACAATTAATCCAAGCTAGCAAGCAGCCATCTCGATGCAATAATGGGTCTCTCCTCATCCAAACCAAAGAAGAATGAAGAAAAACAAAGATACATGGAAACAATTAATCCAAGGGACTTGTAGACCACGTGATCCTCAACCTATATGACCATGAGACCAGAAGAACTAC
>NW_006921738.1:5243377-5247415 GCF_000298275.1 Orycteropus afer afer | reverse complement strand
GTCAATGTCATGAAACAAAATGTGTATGGAAACTGCAGTATGGAAAATGAATTTGCTCTGTAACCCTTCACCCCAATCACAATAATTAAAAAAAAAAAAAAGTGTGGCCAAGCTCTTCCATGGATTTGTAAGCCTAGAGCAGGGTAGGGATGGGGGTCAGGGGGGCAAGGCAAGGCCAAGGGTAGAGAAAACTAAAAGCAAATTGGTGGCCATGAAGTTGGCTCCAACTCATGGAGACTAGTTTTATGTCAGCGTAGAACCCTGTTCCATGGTTTTAATGGCTGATGTTTCAGAAGTAGATTGTCAGGCCTTTCTTCCAAGGTGCCTCTGGATGGACTCAAACCACCAACTGGTTAATAGGTGAGCACATGAACAGTTTACACCATCCAGGAACTCCAAGGGAGTAAAAAAAAACCATCTAAAATAGGTTTTGACTTCTGGCTAGGGGGGGATACCTGATGTCATATCAGACAGACCAACAGAACTTGCTTTCACAGAGCTTATTCTGAAGTCACTATCCTTAACATTTGACAGGCCAACATATTACCTGTCTACTGTGGGTAACTGCCTAGGAGAAGCAAACCTGATACCTTTCTCCTCTCCCATCCCATATTAAGGCTTAAACTATACATTTTTTTAAAAAGGTCTTATTTTATTTTTCATTTTTAAAATTGTGAATTTACAGAGCAAATTCACTTTCCATACAGCAGTTCACATACATGTTGTCTCATGACATTGACTACAGTTTACCCCAATGCACCAGCTCCCCTCCCACTTCCTCCCGATAGTTACCTCTTCCCTGGGCCCATCCCTCCATGTACTCCTGCCCCCTGAACTGTCTCCCTGTGCATAAATAGTCCTAAAAGGATTATTTTAAATGATGATGATGATGATACTATAACTGGCATAAGGATGAGCTTTCTTATTTAAAATGAATTTTTTTTTTTTTTAAATCAAAACATTCAGTATGAGGAGCAGAAGGAGTCCCTGGGTGGTAAAGTTAGTATGTTTGGCTGCTAACACAAAGGGAGGTTCAAGTTGACCCAGAGGCACCTTGGAAGAAAAAAACAAAATCCACTATGAAAACCCGGTGGAACACAGTTCTACTCTCACACACATAGGTCGTTATCAATTGGGATCGACTTGGCAGCAACTGCCTTATGGGATGGTTCAGGTTCTAATCATTTCTCTCTTCCATTAGAAAATCCTTCTGGGTGTCTCCAGCATGCATGAAGCATGAAAACTTGCATGATTAAACCAAGAGTTTGTCCTTGAGCTTTGCTGAAAGCAAAGGACGTCATAATTTTTTTTTTCTCATAAAACTTCTCTGTCCATTTTGCCCATGACATTAATGAAAAAGCTATATGCAGGAGCTGTATGGAATAAATCTGGTAGGCCTTCTGGTATGAAGTGCATTTCACAGTATGATTACTGGCATTTGGGAAAATATTGTATAAAATTTAGGTGTTCATAGGCCATAGTTGCCTTCTTGTAGGCAGCCCTACTGACATTTCCCATTATAGAGGGAGACAGGTGGAGAAAATCAAATCTCCTAAATGAAAAAGATAAAAAATAACCAGGATACCTTTTCAAATTCTTGACAGGACTGATCTAAGTTATTAGCAGACATACATTAAAAAAAATGTTTCTTTTTCTTTCTTTTTTGCCCCATAAATATCACTGTTTAACAAGACATCCAGCAGCTCCTGAAGCTGACTTGGCTAGATGACGTCATTTTGGGGGTTTGTGATGAACTATAATTATATAGAAACACAGATATGAAGAGCTCTTCCAATGGCCCAGGTCCCATTTTGGTTACAACATACGACAGCTACAGCCTGACCTAAGTACAGTTTGGCTCCTGAGGTCACCTTAAGAAATTTAACTTACCAAGAAATGATTTACAAATGATAAAACTCACCCATTTTAAAAAAGGAAAAAAGTAAAAATAAAAATAAAGGCACGTGGTCAGGACAGGTGAAGCTGACTTTTCAAGTGGAAGAGGAAAACAGGGGAAGGACACATTACATCCTCTCACACAGGCTCTCCTGCAGAGCTGGGCTCCAAGTGCACATTTCCCATGGCCTGTCCCATGGGGTCCCTGCCCAGCTGATTGGTCCCTTAGGAAGCAAACTGAGGCTCTGATAGTGAAATGACATTCCTGACTCACAGCTGTAGCTGGTGGCAGAGGGTGTGCACTCACCTTTTGAATAGCAGGTCCAGGACCTGCTGGGTGGTGGTGTAGGCTCTGTAGGTGCCCAAAAAGACCTTGACGTAGGCCAAGTCCCCCTCTATTAAGGCAGGAACCAGGTACTCCACAAGCTTGTCCGCCGTGTCTGCCTTGATGGTCCGCAGCACACCAACCACCTCCATGTCTTGGTCTCAGCCACAGACACACTGGAGTGGGACAGCGGAGGGACATACTATCTATCACAGGCAGCCCGGTGACACAGTGGCAGATCGAGAACTGAAGGTCAGACCAGTGACCCGTGGCAGGAGATGGACATGAATGTGTCCAGCAGAAATCAGGGCTCGGTTTTCCATGCAGAATGTGAGGTGAGGATGTTAAAAAAAATATGAGGGAATGGGGAAAAAAACAAAAAAAACCAAAAAAAAAAAAAATGGGGAAAAAAACAAAAAACTAAAAAACTCACCCATTTTAAGTATACTATTCAGTACTTTTTGACAAATGTATACACCTGTGAAACAACCACCATAATCAAAATATAGAACATTCCCATCATCCATAAAGTTCCCCCATGACACTACACTGTTCAGTTGTTAGCCCTCCACTCCCCATTTCTCCATCAGCACTCTCATTCCTGGGGTCACTATCTATTTAAATAGCTTTATTGAGGTAAAATTGAATATATTAAACTTTCCATATTTGAAGTCTACAGTTCAATGAACTTTGATGTAGAAGAAATTATCACCACAATCAAGACAGTCAACATCCCCAAAAGTTTCCTTGTGTCCTTTTGTAATCTGTCCTCCTGGCCTGCTCCCACACACACACCACACACACTTTCTTCCTCTCTAAGGCTGTTTTATGTTCTCTGGGATCATCTTCTAATGGTGCCTCACCTCTGCTTTTATAGTGCTCACAACTAAGTTTCCAGAGGCAATCAAACCTACCTGATTTGGGCATATTCAGGGAAGAGCCATCCTCCCAGAAAGTTGGCAAGCACCTACTCAAGGATTTTACATGTAAGTAGATCAAACCTAAGGATCATTAATTAGTGGGCAACACACATAGTCTTTGAATGACTCTGGCTCTTATATCTCTAAAGCATGCAGTGTAGGAGGTAGGATATGGAAGCAACAGAGTTGGGGTGGTGGTGATTCCGGGAAATGCAGAATGTTAGGGAATTTCCACCTGAGCTTTGGAAAGAATAATCTAAGGTCTTTGAAATGATGGCAGGGCAACAGTTGAGACCTGCTCCCATAGTTCTGTTTCTTGAAAATGCATTAGGTTGCAGTGGTTGTGATTTTACGTGGTCCTATGTCTAGATCACTAGATTAGGTGCCACAAGGGACTAAAAGGAAATAAGACAGTTTGGGGCGTGGAGGAGCTTGTTTATTTGAGAAAAAAGGGACATAATAGTAACAATAATAATAGTGAGGAGGAGGAGGAAGGGAAAGAGAAGGAGGAAAAGAAGCAAATAGTAGGAGGTCAGGGAAAGGGCACTCAATTTTATTGGGCATCTAACTAATTTCCAAGGCTTTGCATATGCAATCTCTTTTTGAAGGTAAGTGAAAGCACCATGGAAGCACAACAGGTGAACGCTCAAATGCTAACTGGAAAGTTGGAGGTTGGGACCCACCAACTGCTCTGTGGTAGAAATGATCTGGCAATCTGCTTCTGTAAAGATTGTTGTTGTTAGGTGCTGTCAAGTTAGCTCTGACTCATAGTGACCTTGTGTACAACAGAACAAAACACTGTCCTGTCCTGCCCTACGATCCTTGCTATATCTCAGCCCATCATTAAAGCCACTGTGTCAATCCATCTCATTGAGGTCCTTCCTCTTTTTCATTGAC
>NW_006921738.1:5235259-5241758 GCF_000298275.1 Orycteropus afer afer | reverse complement strand
CCTCCCCTCCCCTCTCACCCCTGGCAACGAACAAAGAACGTTTCCTTCCATTTATAAACCTTTCCTTGACTTTTTACAATAATGAACTAATACTATATTTGTCCTTCTGTGATTGACTTATTTCACTCAGCATGATGTCCTCCAAATTCATCCATGTTGTGTGGTATTTTGTAGACTCTACATTATTTTTTCATGCTGCATAGCATTCCATTGTGTGTATGTACCATAGTTTGATAATCCACTCTTCCATTGATAGGCATGTAGGTTGTTTCCATCTTTTTGCTATTGTAAATAGTGCTGCGATGAACATGGATGTACATATATCTGTTCCTGTCCTGGCTCTCACCTCTCTAGGATCTGTACCTAGTAATGGGATTGCTGGCTCAAATGATACCTCCAGTTCCAGCTTTCTAAGGAATCACCATACTGCTTTCCACAGTGGTTGTGTCACTTCACCATCCCACCAGCAGGGTATGAGAGTCCTGATCTCTCCATATCCCTGCCGGCCTGTTATTTTCTGTCTCGTTGAACCTTGCTGTCAGTGCTGGGGTGAGCTGATGCCATGTTCTTCTTCATGTAGTCCAGCTTCTCAGATTATTTGCTCAGCATACAGATTGAATTAAGTATGGTGAAAGGATACAACCCATCTTGCTTTTAAACCATGCAGTGTCCCCTGCATTATTGAAAGGGGTGAGAGTTGGTTTGTAAAGATTATAGCCTAGGAAATCCTGTGGGGCAGTTCCACTCTGTCATATGGTACAGGTATGAGTTGGAATTGAATGGATGGCACAGAACAACAATCAGCACCCTCTTTTTACCTATGAAGAAACTCAGGCTTTGAGAGGTTATAGCTTAGCCAAGGCCCTTATCCAAGGGATTAATGTACGTTTTCATCACAAGAGTAGAGTCTGCATTTGAATCAGTGTTTCAAACTCAAAGCTTATGCCATTTTCACTGTTGCATGGGTTAGGTGTAGTGGTGAATGGCAGTCAGGAAACGTTAGAGATACCTGGGAGAGGTCACTGTGTGTGTGAAAGGTGCCTTCACTGGATATGGAGGAGGCAGATGTGGTTGAAATGTCACTGCTGGCAGGGACAGAGGGAGGGGCAGGTAACTGGCCTGAGGTTAGCTGCTGGAGTCCTTTTAATCTGGGGCACAGAAGCTGGATCGGTTCTGTGTTGTGTATAAGACACTGTATTTATTCATTGTCTTGGCAATGACATGAAGTCTTACCTCTGACAAAAAGTTCTGTGGCCTGTCATTTTTTTGTTTTTCTTTTTAATAGCCTATTATTTTTCTTTTTCTTCTTTAGGAAGTAGCTTTTACTGTCTCTTGGGTCTATATAGAGGTTTATCTGGTAAGAGCTGACTAATATCTGATTCACCTAGTAGGCACTGGGGTGTCGTAGGCAGTAGAGTGTGCTACCCAGATCCTTCACTTTGGGAGAAAGCTGAGAATGTGATTGGCTGACAGCATTCGCTCTCTTTCCCCAATCCTAGTGAAAAGACACTTTCTTTTCCAAGGTCATGCCCCTTTTCTAGGAGTATCCTGAATTCAGTGACTGACAGATGTGGGGTAGGAAGGTCCAATCCCCTTGCCTCAGTTTGGGACATCGCTGCAGGGCCCTCCCCACTCCAGAGTTCTCCTGAGACCAGCTGAGGCCTTTGCTGTGACTGGATTATAGCCCCACCTCTCCCTCTGCCTGAACCAGCAGCTTTTGTTCTCCCACAGGTGTCGATCCCAAGAGCCCTCCCCAATAAACCTCTTACATGTAATCTCCATTTTAGTTTCTGTTTCCCAGGGAACCAGGCTTCGACAACAACCCCCCAAAACAGTTGCCATGAAGTCAGTTCTGATGGATGGCGACCCCGTGTGTGTCAAGGCAGAACCGAGATCCACAGGATTTTCAAGGCTGACGTTTTTGAAAGTGGATCATCAGGCCTTTCTTCTGAGGTGGACTTGAGCCTCCAACTCTTTTGTTAGGAGCCAAATGCAGTAACAGTTTGTATCACCCAGGGACTCTGACAATAATTTTCTTCAATATGGCTGTTTAATTCACAGGTGGATAATTGCCAAGGGGTCAGTGTATATTTTCATCACAAGAATTGATAAGTGTTGCTTTTCAGATTTTATTTGTATGGACATTTTTCTGTGTATGCAAAAAGGTACATAAGAATTAAAAATGTTTTGAACTCAACTGGAACAAAACAGCAGTGAAAAAGCTCTATTGCTTAATGTTGATATTTTGACGATCATGACTGCCAAACCACATGGTGTGGCCACATAGCAGAGCTGAGAGTCTGAGGCCAGAGGCCCTATTGAAAAAGGCCAAAGGTTCAGTCTCCTTTTGTTCAGTCTGCTTTCCTGTATTTCCTGGTTTCCACCTGTACTCTAACTTGGCCAGTCACAGCTAAAAGCGTCCTTCTGACCTGCCCTTGGAGCAGGCGAGAGAGTATGGATGGCTGCTACAAATCTGTCACCATGGCTGAAAACACAGCTCCTGGGCAGCACCTGCCTCCCCGCGTATGAAGAACATTCATCTTTCAATCACCAGGTAGAAGCTGGCTCTGCATCTTGACCCCAAAAGCAAGAGATTTCCATGTTATTTATTAATTTTTTTTTCAAATTTATTTTCTTACATTTGAATGGTTTGTTTTACCAACAAGAAGGACCAATGAGTAAAATACATGGAAAATACATCTGGTTTAAATCTTTTGCGAGGTGGAACAGGTGATTACAAATGTATCAGAAACTTTGTTGTTTTTGAAAATGAGCAGTTTGCCCCAAAACCAAGCTCAGAAGGCAGGAAGGGGCAGAAAAGAAGGATGAATGGAAATGGAGCACCCAGGGAAGGAGTGGGAAGAGCCTGCTACGTGGAGGGACTGCAGCCAATGGCATGAAAGAAAATGTGCATAAATTGTTGAATGGGGAACTAATTTGCTCCGTAAACTTTTGCCAAAGCTACAATTTTTTTTTTTTTTTTAAATAATAATGTGCAAAAAAAAAAAAATGAGCTGGTAGAATTAGAGAGAATTCAATATTAGTATTGAAAAGAAATGAGATTTTATAACTATTTCGTGAATACACACACATATATAGGATATATCTATAAATGTTGTTGTTGTTGTTGTGTGCCGTCAAGTTGGACCCGACTCATAGTGACCCCTCCTTGGGTGTCCGAGGCAGTATCATGCAGAAGTAGATTGCCTGACCTTCCTTCCAAGGAGTGGCTGGTGGGTTTGAACTGCCAGCCTTCTAGTTAGCAGTCAAGTGCCCTAGGCACTATGCTACCAGAGCTCCTGTATCTATAAATACATACTATATATCTGTAAATATAAAAGGCATGCATACTTGGAAGGGACAATTTGCTAAAAGTAAAAGTAACAGTACCAAGGTGATAGGATTTAGGTAATTGAAAATTTTGTATTAATGTTTTAATAAATTAATGTTTTAAAATACATACCTATGAGAAGACTGAAACAGATGCTAATAAAATAAGAATGGGACATGATAGGACAGGCAGATGTTGATATTTGAGATAAGAATATGTTACAGAGAATCATTTAGCTAGAGTATAAAGTGAGCACAGATTCTGCTCTTGTGCCTAGTCTGTGTCTAAGTTGGGCCCAAGCTGGGGTTCAGGTATATTTGGGCACATGGTGAGCAGGTGGGCCTGGTAACCTACAAACATCTATTAGCATGAATTGATTTGCCTGGGTTGAAAGGCTTTGCTCTGGGGAAGAAAAGGGAAAAACAAAGATGGCCTAGTGCCAGTCTCAGATAGTAGTATATTCCCTGGCCAGACACCAAGGACTCATGGAGCAGAAAGGGCTGTTTTGGTGAGTGGTGGAGTATCTATGTGTATGTATGTGAAGGAATGAAGTTGGGGGTGTGTGTGGTTTGTGGTAAATGGTCTGAATTGTGAATACATGTAAGCTGCCCCTCCCTGGCACTGTTCCAATCCTGGGGGGAGGGTGGTATGCAGAAATACTTGCCAAGGATTTTATTGGCATCTTAGAAGTCTTGCAAATGCAAATTTAAGAGTCAATGGAATATGAACAAGAACTGTTAGAGGTTAGCATTTATTTAATGTGTTCCAGGTCTCATACTAAACTTGTTATGTTCATGTTAATACTCTGTTAATTCTCTAGCAACACCCTGAGAAAGCTACTTTTATCTCTTTTCAACAAATGAGGAAACCGAGGCTTGAAAGGTTAAATAACTTGTAGCTGGTAAATGAGCTGCAAAATTGTTTATCAGTTTTGGAAAAGTTTATTTTCTTAGTGGGAAACACTTTAATTGGTAAAATTTTGAGCTCTGAAGACAGGCAAACTTGAGCTTGTATCTTGTCTTTGCTGTGTGGTCTTGGATACATTACATAACCTCTCTGAATCTGGTAGGTTGTTGTAAGGATAACAGACACAAAGGAAAATAGTTCATAGTAGTTATTATTGTTACATATCAGTCAAGTCTAAACCCCAGCTACCAAAACCAAACCAAATTCACTGCCATAGAGTCAATTCAGACTCATAGCGACATCCCCTTTGGGTTTCTGAGGTGATAAATCTTTACAGAAGTAGATTGCCCCATCTTCCTTTCACAGAGCAGCTGGTGGGTTTGAACTTCCAACCTGCTGGTTAGTGATCAAACCCTAGTTGGAGACTACAAATCACTGATGAATTAGCTGCTGTTCACTGTTCAGCCAAAAGATAGAAGTAGACTTTGACCATAGTCTATGTCACTTGATAGATTAATTTCATAAGCCTGGGTGAATTTTGCAAATCTCTTTATCTATATTCATTTATTGTTAAAACAAAACAAAACAAAACAAAACCTGTTGCCCTTAAGTTGATTCTGACTCATAGCAACCCTATAGGACAGAGCAGAACTGCCTCATAGGTTTTCTAAGACTGTAATCTTTACAGAAGCAAAGTCTCATCTTTCTCCTGTGGAGCAGCTGGTAGGTTCGAATCACTGACCTTTTGGTTAGCAGGTGAGCACTTAACCACTGCATCCCCAGAGCTCCTTCATTTATTGTTAACTCTGTAAATCTTGGTCAATTATGTCTGGATTCCAGGTACTGGACTCAGAGAGTAAATTCATAGATACAGAATAAACAGTCTAGGTTTCTGCCCTCATGGAGTTTATAGTTTATAGCTAGACTAGAGGGAGAGGTGGACCTTAGACATAAAATTGCAAATAGTTAATTTAGACTGTAATAAGTGCTGCAGAGAAAACTCCAAGGGGATATAAATGAGCAAGACAAGGGTCCTCCCTCACTTTGTGCTTTCGCTGTGAGCTGCGTAAGTGGAGACCATAGAGTAAGTGGGAATGAGTGTGGTGGAAGGAGGCATGCTTGGGAAGCGTCCTGAGCAAAGGCAGCAGCAGGGGTTCAGGCCCTGAGTGGGGAAGGTGTGTGTTCCAGAACAGAAGGAAGACAGCTGTGGCGGAACAAAGAGGGCTACATTAAGCCAATACAAATTAAGCTTAAAATAAAGTTAAGCCCTTTTCTATTTTCTTGAAGAGATTATGTAGAATCAGTGTTAATTTTTCTTTAAATCTTTGATTGAATTCTCCAGCAAGACCACATGGGCCTGGAGATTGCCTTTGCAGGAGTTTTTAAATTACAAATGCAATTTTCTTAGTAGTTACCTTGTCCTTAGTTGGCCCTCAACTCATGGCAACGTCATGTACAGCAGAGAAAAACTGAGTGGTCCAGTGCCATCCCCATGATCAGTTGTGAATCAGACTGTTGTGGTCTATAGTGTTCTCATTGGCTAATTTTCAAAAGTAGATCAGCAGGCTTTTCTTCCTAGTCTGTCTTATTCTGGAAGCTCCACTGAACACTGTTCTACATCAAAGCAACATCCAGACCTCCACTGACAGATGGGTGATGGCTGTGCAGGAGATGCATTGTCTGGGAATCAACCCCACATTTCCTGCACGGAAACCAAGAATTCTGCCACCAAACTACCCATGATCTCTTCAGTTATTCTGGAGCTGTTCAAAATACTGATTTCATTTTGGCTGAGTTGTGGTAGTTTTTGCTTTAGAGGTATTGTGTGCTCATTTTTCTCTCCTTTTGAGACTACGATGTCATAAATTATAGATTTTTATTATTATTTTTTTGTTGTAGCTCACAGATCCCTATGGCTCTGTTGATATGTTTTTTAATCTATTATCTTTTTGGTTTTCAGACTGGGTAATTTTTATTGTTCTGTCTTCAAGTTCACTGTTTGTTTCCTTTGTTCCTTCCATTCTGCTGTTAACCTATCTGCTAAGTTTTTTATTTCAGTTACTGTATTTTTCATTTGTAATATTTCCATTTGTTCTTTTTATCTTTCATTTTTGCTGAGGCTTTCTATTTTTAAATTTGTTTTTAATGTGTTCATAATTTCATACTGAATCATTTCTAGGATGGTTACTTTAAGATCTTTATTGAATAATTCTAACATCTCAGTCATCTTGGTATTGTTGTTGTTGTTGTTGTTGTTATGTG
>NW_006921738.1:5215436-5230069 GCF_000298275.1 Orycteropus afer afer | reverse complement strand
CTGGTCCTTTGGTTGGAGAAAGCAGGCTTTCATTGGAGCTGTCTTTGTCTGCACTCATTGGCTTTTTCTGTGTGGCCAGATTCATTCCCTAGCTCTGAGTTCCGGATGTATGTGGAGAAAGAGGAAACCCAGAAAATCCACTGCTGTGTTGTTCTTTGGGTACTGAGGTCCCTAGCCAGTCTACATTCTTCTTTCCACAGTTTAGAGTCTTCTTATTTTTGTTTTATATACAACGTTCAGGGTTATTATTTGTACTTGGAGGAATACCAAAGTACTTTTAGTCCTTCCTCCTCCCCAAAATGTAAATATCAATAAATCTTTACCTTTCAAAATCAAATCCAAAAGGATTGTTGTGCTTGTGCTTGGTTCCTAGGAATACTGGGCATCAATATTCTTTAGGAATATACTTTTTTCCCAGGGCAGTCTGGAGCTCAACTAATTTTATTGTTTTAACATTTTGTCAACTAAAGCATGTATGTGATTTTCCATGTCAATAAATTCACAAGTATGAGAAAAATTCCTATATCTGACCTCAAGCCCCTATTTTTATTTGGGAAAATGAGATCACTTTATCTGGTCATGAGATACTAGAGCCAATCCATAGGCAACTAACATTTATTAAGATGGATTCTTTTACTAAACATCTGGATGATTATCAGAAAACAACAAGAACAATAATAATATGTTACTACAAGCCAGGCACTACAGTAAGCTTTTTATTCATTGTCTCATGTGAAATTCACTATAAACCTTTTCAGAAGATAGTGATATTTTCTCCAGTTTATAGGTGAGTCCACAGAGACTTAGAGAAGTTAATAAATTGCTAAAGGTCAAACAACTAGCAAATGGCAGAGCTGGGGTTTTGACTCCAGTATCTCTGATACCATCACCCATGCTGAAGTCAGGCACCATCAGATAGGAATATAATGTTAACCACATATGTAATTTACAACATTTTAGTAGCCACATTAAAAAATTAAAAAGAAATGTGTGAAATTAGTTCTAATAATATATTGTATTTAACCCAACACAACCAAAATATTGTCATGTCAACATGTAGTCAAAATAAAAAATTATCAGTGAGATATTTTATATTCCTTTTTGTACTGAGTCTTCAAAATATGATGTGTATTTCACACTTACCATGCATCTCAATTTGAATACTAAATTTTCATTGGAAGTAATTGATCTGTATTTAATTTTCATAACATTTACAGCTGAAAGAGTAGATTCACATATCCAAGGTGTTGCAAACCTACTCAAAAGTTCTCCAATAATGGAATCGAGTATCTCGAACATCAGTTTTAAAATAAATTTTAAATTAAAGCAACTACAATAAAGAATTCAGTTTCTCAGTCACCTTATTGGAAATGCTCGATAGTCCCGCACAGCTCATGGCTATCACATTGGACAGCACAGCTCTGTAGGCCACTCCGCTCGCCTGCCTCATGCAGTGTTCATTGAGCGCTGAATCTCAAGAACAAACCTGTGCCATAGCCAGAACGAGGGAGAAAATTCATGGAAGTGAAAGACAGGGTCAGCCAAGGGTCCAGAGAAAAGATGTTCCTTCGGTTGTTGTTGAGGTTACAGTAAGTTCTAGAGTCCTAGGTCACCAAGGAGGGAAGCTAAATGTGTTTTCTTCTCTTTCTGCGAATACGTCACATGTATATTCTACTAAACCTGGCTTTTCAAAGTAGACTATGCCTTGACCTATGAAGGGCAAAAGCTCAGTGAAAACATCATTGAGCTCCTAAGAGAGCAGTTCATTAACTGAGCTTGTCCATGAGGTCATAAAGTGTCCCATGAGGTCATAAAGTGCCCCTGTACAGGCTGGTCATACAGCATGGGGTCTCAGTCAAAGCTGAGACTGCCCTTGAAGTGGAAAAGGTTTCTGACTTGGTCCTGTAGGTGTTTATGGGGGTCTTCAGGTTAAGGAACTTATCTTCAAGTGGTAGAAATTATGCACTGGTGCCAAGCAGTATTTTCTGATCTTTTAAAACTCTAACCCATTTCACAGTAATAAATAATCTTTCAAAAAGTCATTGTTATTTTTGCAAAGTAATTGATAAAGAAGTGATGTTAAGTTAAAAAAAATCAATTTAAGAAAAATATCTTATTTTTCTTAAAATAGATAAATAGATGGGTGGACAGGCTGAGCTATTAGGTATGTTAAAAAAATAAATATATTATTAAAGATTGTATTTAAATGTATTTTGGTATATATAACACATATAAAACTCAATTTTAATTTTTCCATTATTAAGTAATATATACTATTTAATTGACTTTAAATAAGTTATATGAAAAAGCTTGATGACAAATGACTATAAAAACTAACATTTGTTTATCTTGGAGGACAGATGTATATTAAAATACAGGTTGGGATTTAACTATGTGTTGTTTTCAGCTGCTGCTGACCCCCTTCACAGTGGAACACAACACGGTCCAGTCCTGTGCCATCCCCATAGTCAGTGGGGTATCGGACTGTTGGGAATCACAGGATTTTTACTTGTGGATTTTTGGAAGCAGATTACCAAGACTTTTTTTCTAGTGCTTCTTAGTCTGGAACCTCCGTTGAAACTTGCTCAGCACCATGGCAACATGCAAGCCTCCACTGACAGGTAGGTGGTGGCCGTGCGTGAGGTGCACTGGCTGGCACTCAGAGCTGGGCTGCCCACATGGAAGGAGAAAATTTCCCCACTGATACCCCACTGCAACTATGAGTTACAGCACCAACAATGACAGCATTCAAGATCTGATAGTCGGAATTCTTGCATTTTGTGGGCTTAAAAGATTAAATCACAACTTTAATTTGATGATGATTATTTTTTTATTATATCACAGTCTTTATTTATTTTTAATGATTTTATTTAAATTGCGCTCTAGGTGCAAGTTTACAGAGCAGAATTTGTTTTCCATGCAACATTTCGTGTACATTTGGTTTCACTCCCCAATTACCATCCCCAGCCCTAACCCAGTCTCCTCCCCTCCCTGCCCAGTAACCGCCCCTCTCCCATGCCCCTCATAGTTATGCACTCCTAATAATTTGGTTATTTTTTGTGTTTTATTTCCACAAGAAGAAGTAGAGTCAGGGGAGATACATTTTTTTACACATAACAACACATTATGGATGAGGATGTTTGTCATTCCCAATACATGAAAAGCTAACCTGGTTATACTTTTGTATTGTTTTGAAGCTGGAGGAGAAGAGCCCTTTCTTTGTGAGTCACTGTGCTAGAAGGACATGGACTAGGGTTGCCTAAGAGTAGGTGAAGAAAACTTAGCTTCCAAAGGAGAGAATACGAGCAAGTCACAGGAAAGTAGGAAAGTTACAATATGTTGTTTGACCTTGTTTAACCCTCTGAATCCATTCATGCCCAAAGTAAGATTTTTCTCCATTCCTACCCAACCATATTTCCCAATGATTACTGAATAGATTTTTTTTCCTTAAAATAATTTGAAATGAGTTTCTGTTGTTGTTGTTGTTAGGTGCCATCAAGTCATCTTTGACTCATAGAGACCCCATGCACAGCAGAACGAAACACTGCCTGGTCCTGTGCCAGCTCCATGAGCCCTGCAATATTTGAGCCCATAGCCACAGCCACTGTGTCAGTCCATCTTTTTGAGGGCCTTCCCCTCTTTCATCAACCCTCTACCTTACCAAGCATGACATCCTTCTCCAGAGAATGGTCCCTTCTGATAACATGACCAAAGTAGATGAGACAAAATCTGGCCATTTTCACTTCCAAGGAGTTTTCCGGGCTGCACTTCCTCTAGGACAGATTTGTTAGTTCTTTTAGCAGCCCATGGTACCTTCAGCATTCTTTGTCAGCACCACAACTCAAAAGCATCTACTCTTCTTTGGTCTTCCTTATTCATTGTCCAGCGCTCACATGCATATGAGGCAATTGAAAATATCATGGCTGTGTCAGGTGCACCTAAATCCTCAAGGAGACGTCTTTGCTCTTCAGCACTTGAAAGAGGTGTTTTGCAGCCTATTTGCCCAGAGCTATATGTTGTCTGATGTTCTCCCTGCTGCTTCCATTAGCGTTGATTGTAGAACCAAACAATGTGAAGTCTTTGATAACCTCAATCTTTTCTTCATTTGTCATGATGCTGCTTATAGGTCCAGTTGTGAGGATTTTTGTTTTCTTTATATTGAGATGAAATCCATACTGCAGACTGTATTCTTCAATCTGTCAGTAAGTGCTTCAAGTCATCCTCACTTTCAGCAAGCAAAGTTGTATCATCAGCGTATCACAGTTTGTTATTGATTCTTCCTCTAATCTTGATGCCACATTCTTCTCCAAATAGTCCAGTTTCTTGGATTATTTGCTTAGGATATAGATTGAATAAGTATGGTGAAAGGACACAACCCTGACTCACTCACTTCTTGATTCTAAGCCATGCAGCGTTCCCTTGTTCAGTTCAAATGACAGTCTCCTGGTCTATGTACAGGTTCCTCATGAGTACAATTAAATGTTCTGGAATTCCCATTCTTCTCAATGTTATCCACGATTTGTTATGATCCACATAATCAAATGCTTTTGCATAGTCAATAAAACACAAGTAAACATCTTTCTGGAATTCTTTGCTTTGAGCCAGGATCCATCTGATATCAGCAATGCTATCCCTTGTCCTACATCCTCTTCTGAATCCAGCTTGCATTTCTGGAAGTTCTCTGTCAATATACTGCTACAATCATTTTTGAATTATCTTCAGTAAGATTTTACTTGTGTGCGATATTAATGATATTGTTCTATAATTTTCACATTCTGTGGTATCACCTTTCTTTGGAATGGGTACAAATATGGATCTCTTCCAGTTAGTTGGCCAGGTACCTGTTTTCCAAGTCTCTTGGCATAACTGAGTGAGTGCCTCCAGTGGGGCACCTTTTGCTGAGACATCTCAACAGGTATTCTGGCAGTTCCTGGAGCCTTGTTCTTTGGTAATTGCTTCAGTGCAGCTTCGACTTCTTCCTTCAATGTCGTTGGTTCTTGCAAAATTATATCATGCGATCTCCCGCATTATTTCTGTCACCAAGGCCAAATTTTCCAGCTAAGGGTGATTCTTCTTTGTTTCTAACTTTTGCATTCCAGTCACCAGTGATAATTAACACGTCTTGATTACATGTTCGGTCAATTTCACACTGCAGAAGTTGATAAAAATCTTCAAATTCCTCATCTTTTGCTTTGATGATTGGTGCATAAATTTGAATAGTAGTCATATTAACTGGTCTTCCTTGTAGGCATATAGATATTATCCTATCACTGACCGCATTGTACTTCAGGACAGATCTTGAAACATCCTTTGTGATGATGAATGCCACGCCATTCCTTTTCAAACTGTCATTCCCGGCATAGTAGATCATATGGTTGTCTGATTCAAAATGGCCAAAATCAGTCCACTTCAGCTCACTAATGCCGAGGATATCAATCTTTATGTGTTCCATTTCATTTTTGATAACTTCCAATTTTCCTAGATTCATACTTGGGGTACATTCAGTGTTCCGATTATAAATGGATGTTTGTAGCTGTTTCTCCTCAATTTGAATCATGTCGCATCAGCAAATGGAGGTCTCGAAAGCTTTACTTTATCCATATCAGTAAGGTTGGTTCTTCTCTGATGATGCAGAGCTTTCCCAGGCCTATTTTGAGAGCCTTCCAACCTAAGTGGCTTGTCGTCCTGCACTGTATCAGACAAAGTTTCTGGGCTATTCATTTAGTTGCTAGTAATATAACAGACAGTGTTTTTCTGCTATTCATAAGTTTTTCCCTGGCCAATTCTTTAAGAAGTGGATGGCCTCCTCCTTCTTCCTAGTCTGTCTTAGTCTGCAAGCCGTGCTGAAACCTGTGCACCATGTGCAACCCCACTGGCATTTGAGACACCGGTGGCGCAGCCTCAAACCTCACAGCAACATGCCACCAGAGCACAACAAACTGCCAGACAAGTTTGTCTCTCTTAGTTGTTTGAACCTTATCCACCCGCCCCCCTTACCAGGATCCCTGCCACTTGCACTCTCTGCCCTGAATGCCCTGGCTTTCCTTTCCTTTTCCCTCCACTCTTCTTCCACTTGGGGCTTGGGGCCTGGGTCCCTCCCCTTACTTGGATCCATCTGCCACTTGCTTGCTCTCTCCTGGAAGCCCTGTCTGGTAGTTAAGTTTATGTGTCAACTTGGCTGGGCCTGGATGAGTGGCTGGGTAGCTGGATGTAGTATTCCCCATGATGAGACTGGTAATCAACTCCATGGTGGAATCTACTGTGAGCAACTGAGTAGCTTCCCTAGGAATGTGGTCTGCTTAATATATATAAGGAGAAGCCTTGGAGAATGGTCTCCAGCATATGGAACACCTGGACCATGCATGTAGCTGTGTCATTGTTCAGCAGAACTGCCATGATCCGCTGACCTTGGGACTTACAATGGACTTGAATTAATGGCCTGCTTTGTGGTTTGATCACATCGGGACTGTGACATTTTATTTGTCAATCTTGGTCTCGTTAGCCACAGCAGCCAGTAACTGCCTGAGTGAAGAGACACCTCTAGCTACATTGGGCCTGGAGCAAGAGGCAGAGCTGAAGCCCAAAGTTGAGGAGATTTCACAGAGTCCCTAGAGCCTGGCACTTTGAACTCAGATGTCTAGCCTCCCGAACTGTAAGGGAATAAACTCCTGTTTGGTAAGGACATCCCATTTGTGGTATATTACTGTCAGAGTGGCACTAGGTAACCCGAACACCCTGGCTTTCTTTTCCTTTCCCCTCTGCTTTTCCTGCTGCTTGGAGGTTGGGGCCTGGGTCTCTTCCCTTACCTGGATCCCTCTGCCACTTGCTCGCTCTGTCCTGGACTCCCTGGACGTTTCTTTTACTTGTGATAAAAAGAGTCTTGACTAATAGTTTTTATCCATGCATAAAATTTTTAAAAAAGGAAACTTCTGGTAAATATATGTATCAATTTGTTAACAGTAGTTACCTATATTGTTATTATTTGGTGCTGTTGAGTCAGTTTTGACTCATAAGAACCTCATGTACAACAGAACTAAACACTACCTGGTCCTTCACCATCCTTACAACCCTTGCTATGCTTGAGCCCATTGTTGTGTCAGTCCATCTTGTTGAGGGTTCTCCCCTTTTTTGCTGACCCTCTACTGTACCAAGCATGATATTCTTCCAGGGACTGGTCCCTCCTGATAACATGACCAAAGTACAAGAAACAAAGTCTCACCATTCTTGCTCTAAGGAACATTCCAGCTGTACTTCTTCCAGGATGGATTTCATCATTCTTCTGGTAGTCGTGGTATTTTCAATGTTCTTTGCCAACACCTCAATTCAAACACATCAATTCTTCTTCAGTGTCCCTTATTCATTGTTCAGCTTTCACATGCATATGAGGTGATAGAAAAGACAATGGCTTAGGTCAGGTGCACTTTAGTCTTTAAAATGACACATTTACATGTTCTGTAATTCCCATTCTTCACTATGTTATCCATAACTTATTATGAACTACACAAAAGTTTTTGCATAGTTAATAAGACACAGGTAAACATCTTTCTGATATTCTTTGTTTTCAGCCAAGATCTATTTGACATCAGCAATGATGTACTTTGTTTCAAATCCTCTTTTGAATTTTCTGGCAGTTTCTTGTCAATGTGCTGCTGTAACCATTTTTGAATTATTTTCATAAAAATTTTACTTGCTGTTTTAACTTGTTGTTACTGATATTTCCACATTGTGTTGGATCACCTTTCTTTGGAATCTGCACAAATATGGATCCCTTCCAGTCACTTTACAGCTAGCTGCCTTCTAAATTTCTGGGCATAAATGGGTGAGAGCTTCCAGCGTTGCATCCATTTATTGAAACATCTTAGTGGGTATTTCATCAATTCCTGGAGGCTTATTTTTTGCTTTTTTTTTTTTTTTCAAGGATGCTTGGACTTCTTTCAATACCATTGGTTCTTGATGATATGCTACCTCCTAAAATGGTTGAATGTCGACTAATTTTTTTTTGATACAATGTATTCTTTCTGTGTTCTTTTGATGCTTCCTGCCATAGTTCAATATTTTGCCCATAGAATCTTTCAACATTGCAACTCAAGGCTTGAATTTTTTCTTCAGTTCTGTCAGCTTGAAAAATGCAGAGAATGTTCTTCTCTCTTGATTTTCTCACATGAGGTTTTTGCACATTTCATTATAATGCTTTATCTTCTTGAGCTGCCCTTTGAGATCTTCTGTTTAGATCTTTTACTTTATCATTTTTTTTTCTGTTCACTTTAGCTACCCTCCACTCAAGAGCAAGTTTCAGAGTCTCTTCTGACATATATTCTGGTGCTTTCTTCTTTCCCTGTCTTTTAACGACCTTCTCCTTTCTTCATATATGATGCTCTTGATGTGAAGATGAAGAAACTGAAGATTTTTACTAACTTCTGCGATCTGAAATTGACCAACCATGCAATCAAGATGCATTGATAATTACTGGCGATTGGAGTGCAGTATGTATAATTTTGTAATCAGATTTCTAAACTCATTACTGCTAAAAACCTGTTATTTGGATCATGTTATGACACAATTGACTTTTAAGATTAGAAGCAACATTCTTGAAAACAAAGAACTGCTTTACAAGTAAACCACAAGGTGGTCAGCTGAGTGCCACTACCCACACCCAATTCCTCTCTTCTACTTCTCCTCTACGTTTCCCAAGAGAGTAGAGGTTAACATTTACTGTCTCCATTTCCATTCTTTGTTAATTACTAGCCTCTTTCTGCCCCATATCTTCCCAGAAACTTGCTTCCCTGGGACAACCAGTGACCTTTGTTTTGCCAAATCCAGTGAATGGTTTTCAGTCCTTGTCTCACTGGGTCGCACATGATTGACATTCTTGATTGTATCTTCTTTCCTGAAAGTTTCTGTTACTTTGCCTTCTGTGACAGGACTCTTTCTGGGTTCTTAAACCTCTCTTGTTTTTATCAGCCTCTTTTTAAAACACTGGTGTTCTCCAAGGTCCTTTCCTAGGCTCATAACAATTCTCAAACCACCTTCTCTTTCTGGGTCATTTGATCCAGTCCCACTACTTCCACATTGGTTACTTCCAAGCCTATACCTGTGCTTAGCTTCTCTCTAAGCATTAGGACGTACCTATTTGCACTGAAGTTAAGAGTGTGGAATTTGGAACCAGGTTGCCTGAGTTTGAATCTGACTTCCACTTACCAGCTGTGTGACCTTGAAGTACTTAAAATGTATCTCGTTTTCATTGTCTAAAAATTGAGTCTATTATTATAGCCCTTACTTCATAGTAATGATGTGAGGATTAAATGAATTCACCTATGTAGGGAGCTTAAAACAGCTCCTGACACAGGATGAAGGTTCAGTAAGTGTTACATCTATGGTTTATTTCCACCTCAATGTGTCCAAAGTGAATGTACTAGCTTTCCTTCTCCACTTGCTCTTGATGCACTTTCTGTATGACAGGGTATCACTACCAGCTCTTTTATCACCCTAAAACCTGTGATTCAACTTTGACTCATTCTTGCATTAGCTCCCTTCACCTAATCACTCATCAAGTGCTGTCTGTTTCACCTTTGATTTCTCCAAGCCATTCGCTCTTCTTCCTTTTTAGGACCACTGTCTCTTACGTGGCCTTTGTGTGTCATTTCTTGTCCCTCTGAATTAATTTTCCATTTCCAGCTTAACACCTAGCTAAAATCTAAGTAAGAACAAACTTTATAAACCCGTCAACGGCTGTTCATTGCCTAGGAGACAAATCCAAATCCTTAGCATAGAACATAAGATCCTCTGTGACCTATTCCAGGAGTTGTGGTGGCATAGTGGTTAAAGCATTTGGCTGCTAGCTGAAAGGTGCTGGTTCAAATCAACAAGCTGCTCCATGGGAGAAAGACGAGGTGGTCTGCTTCTGTAAAGATTTACAGAATTGGAAACCCTATGGGGATGTTCTATTCTGTCTTACAGAATTGCTATGAGTTGGAATCAACTGAATGGCAGTGGCTTTGGTTTTTGGTTTGGTGACCTGTTCTTGCCTACCTCTCATTCATTCATTCATTCATTTACCAAATATTTATTGAGCACTTAGTATGTATTAACCTAAAGTCTTGCCATCCCTGCCTGGTTCTTTTACTGAAACATCACTGTGCTCCTTATAGTTTCATGAACTCATACGGTGTTTTTTGTTTCTCTGTGATGGCTCATAAGTTATTCTCTGCTTAGAATGCCCTTTCCCAAAGTCAGTTAGCATCTGAGCCAAGGCTAGGATTCATATTTCTTGCCTCTTCATCCAAAGCTCTCTATCTGGCACACCACAGCCTAGTACCAAGCACCTGTCCCACATCAACCATGATGTGTAGTAGTTTCTCAATAAATGTTCTCTGAAGCAGTGAATGCTATGATAATGACTAAAGTAATTCTTAGAGGATTTTTACTAATTCATATAAAGTTATCATATATCACATTCTTACTTTTCTTCCCTTCAGTGAATATTAGCGTCTTTAATCTTAGAAAGTCCTAGGAGCTTATATGAGCTCTGTTGTAAAATGTAGGAGAGGTGTGTCTCAAATTGACCCACTACATGGGTCTGGACCAAGGGTCCCTATGATACTTGTCTTCTGTCCTTCAACCCAACTTTACCTGAGGTTGGAGAAGCCTAAGACTCAGCTTCTGCACAGTCAGCTCCCTACCTTCATTCTCCTGAGCCTGCTGTGGCCCCTCTAGTTTAGGCAACCATTCATTCATTCATTGATTCAATCAGCAAACCTTCATTCAGTGCCCATTTGAACCAAGTGTTCTCCAGAACTACATCCTGTGATCCTGCAAGTCCCTGATTCAGAATCCTTCATCTGCCAAAGGCTGTAATCGTAGTATGTGGGTTGTTGCTCCTTTCTCCCTCGTGCTAGTCTTTGTCTAATGCTGAAGTCTGGAGTCTGGCCACTGTCTTAGTCCCTATTCTCTTGCCTTTGCATTGTTAAGACTGATTTGCAGGTCTAAGAGGCTTAACTTTCTCCCGTCTTTTCCCTCTTTGGATGAATCTAGGAATTTTCCAGGACATCTCTTTTGGGAGCCTGGGCACAGACAATGTGTACAGAGAGGAGTCTGTGGTGAGGGTACCTGGAATCAAATTTAGAGGCTTTACTTAGAAGTCAATTTGACCAAGTCCTAAGCTAAAACACACTGGGACTACTAAGAGAAACAGGAGAGAAAATATGACTTAGAATAAATTCCATAAGCGTTTTTAAAATCCCCTAAGGATTAGTTTGGATATGAGACTGGGAAAAAAAAAAGCCATTCTGGCTTGTAAGACAAATATATCATCTATGCCATCCAGCTCCTGTGCAAAAATTTTGCTCAGGAAACACAATGCCTGGTGTGAGAGGCAGTGGATTTAAATTTGAAGAGTGTCACTGTCTTTTTCTAGGAACAATTACTCGATTGTTGTGCCTCATCTGCAAAAGCCACCTGTGACAGTGACTGAACAAAGTTGAAAGTACAAGGAGATTCATTATTTTAATTCTTTTGTTTCTCAAAATGATCATTTTACAGCTGGATTCTCCTTAGTTCGTGGAGAAAAATGAGACTCTCAGAAAACCCTTGAGCTGTTTTGGCTTTCCCCAAAAAGCTGTCCTAGCTGGGGTGGACACATGATAGTCTCAGTGCGCAAACAGGCATCGTGAGATACTCTATCTGTGTCATTTGCTCAAGCTTCTTTTCTATCTGCCCTACACCCCTCTCCCATCTTTATTCCTTCTCCATGGCTCAGCTTTGTCCCTAGAGATCTTGAAGCTACTCGGAAAGGGAGGAAATAGTGGCCTGAGCTCAAGTCCTTTGCTTAAGCTGCCTGAAATCACTGAAGCATCAGCCTGAATCCTCTCTGACTCCCTGGAGCACCTTCCTGCCATCCTGGGGTCTTAGCACTGCTTGGGCTAGTCCAGACTTCCTCAAGCTTTGGTCATCTCTAAATCCTTGTCAGAATTCTTGACTTATCCAAAGAGTGACTGTACTACTGATTCCTTCCTAGCTTTCTCTAATTAGACTCATTTTTTTTTTCTTTTTTTGCTTTAATAACAGGAATTTATTCTCTTACAGTTTATGAGGGCAGAAGTCCAAAATCAAAGTGCCAGCTCTAGGGATGGGTGAAGGCTTCTTGACCTTGACCTTCAGCTCTGCCTCTTGCTCCTGGCCCAGTGGAGTTAGAGAAGTCTCTTCACTCAGGCAACTGCTGACTGCTGAGGCTGATGAACCTAAGGTCGACAAGTGAAATGACACAGTCCCAAAATATCAAACCACATGGCAGGCCACTAATTCAAGCCCCTTAGCAGTCCCAGGATCAGCAGACAACATGGCAGGATGCTGAACGACGACTTTAGTATCTATACAGGTTCAAGCAAGTTGAAAGCTCAGAGACCTTTCTCAAAGCTTCTCCTGATATATTGGAAGTACTGCTCAGCTGCTCCAGGAGATTCCACCATGGAGCTGATTACCAGTCTCATCATGGGAAATAACTACATCCAGCTGCCCAGCCACTCCAAACCAGGCCCAGCCAAGTTGACACACAACTATCACACTACCTGATCTTTCACGATGCTGTTGTCAATTTGATCCCATGTAGATAGGTAGGTATTAAAGGAACACAATGCTGAAGGCAGACCTTCTTTACCAATTAAGCTAAACTGTTATTGGTTTTAAGATGACTGCAGGGGATATTTTTAGTTTAAAGATTATCCCAGGGCAGTGGTTCCAGGGGTTCTTCCAGCCTCCATGGCTTCTGAAAATCTGCTTTACATGAGAATTTGAAATTCTGTTCTGCATTTTTCCCCTCTTGATCAGGATTCTTCTACAGAATCTTTGATCAAAATGTTCGGTAATGGTAACCAGGCACCATCCAGTTTTTCTGGTCTCATGGCAAAGGAGGTAGTTGTTCATGGAGGCAATCACCACACATTCCATTTCCTCCTCCTATTATTGACTCTCCTTCTTCCTCTGTTGCTCTAGGTGAATAGAGACCAATTGGCATGCCTTGAATGGACACTTGCACCTTTTAAGACCCCAGGAACTACACAACCAACTAGGAGATAGAACAGAAGCACTGAGCATATTATTAGGCCTATTAACCATAATGTCTCATGAAACCATAACTTTAACCCTCCAAACCAAGGAACTATATCTCACCAGGTGTTTGGCTACACTTAAGCAGCCTTTGCAACTACTCTGTGTTGTATTGAAGATCAGAGATGATTTTAAGTGGTCTGACTCACTTTTTAAGACATCAATAAATTTGTTTAAAGAGGAAATTTAATTCACTGCCATAGATAGAAATCCACTATTTGTTGATATAAGTGGAAAGCAACCACAGCGATATGGGGGCAGTGGTGGTTCGGTGGTATGATTCTTGTATTTTATGCCAGAGACCTGGGTTCTGTTCCTGGCCAAGCCATGTCATGCGCAGCCACCACCAGTCTGTCAGTGGGGGCTTGTGTGTTGCCATGATGCTAAGCAGGTTTCAGAAGAGCTTTCAGAATAAGATGAACCACAAAAGAAAGACCTGGCAGTCTACTTCCAAAAAGTCAGCTGACGAAGACCCTGTGCATAATGACAGTCTGAGCCACACCAGTCTCAGGCATGGCACAGGACTTGGCAGCGTTTAACTCTGTAGTGCTGAGGTCCCTGTGGTTTGGAAGGTGGCTGAACTGGATGGCAGCTAACAACAGCAAAAACAGCAGCAATTAATAAGTAAATGCAAGACAGTGAACTCCCAAATGTGTCCATTTAGAATACCTTTCATACACCTGTGTATAAACGTTGCCACCAGCATTACGAAGTGCCATTTTTAGGTGGAGTGCTGATGACCTCTGGAAGGAGAGCATGAAGAAAGTGGATACATGATTGGAGGACTGGTTTTGTGTTAGCCTAGGGGACTATCTTACTATAGGTAGCATTTGGGAGAAATAAGAATGTGCCTTCTTTTATTTATTTATTTATAATGCATTTTATTGAAATATAATTCATGTACAGTGAAATACACAAAACTAGAGTCACATGGATCAATGCATTTTTTTTTTTTTTTGCAGAGTTCCCTCCACTCCCCTCCCACTCCTGGCAACCAACAAAGAAACTTTCCCTCCATATATAAACCTTTCCTTGACCCTCCACAACAATGAACTAATACTATATTTGTCCTTCTGTAATTGACTTATTTCATTCAGCATAATGTCCTCCGTGTTCATCCATATTATGCGGTGTTTTGCAGACTCTACATTATTCTTTGGTGCTGCACAGCATTCCAGTATGTGTATGCACCATGGCTTGGTCATCCACTCTTCCAGTGATAGGCGTATGGGTTGTTTCCATCTTTTTGCTATTGTAAATAGTGCTGTGATGAACATGAGCATGCATGTATCTATTCCTATTCTGGCTCTCACCTCTTCAGGATATATACCCAGTAATGAGATTGCTGGGTCAAATGGTATCTCCAATTCCAACTTTCTAAGGAATCACCATATTGCTTTCTACAGTGGTTGTGTCACTTCACAGTCACATAAGCAGTGTATGTTGTTGTTGTTGTTATGTGCCGTCAAGTCGACCCCCGACTCATAGCGACCCCTCCTTGGGTTTCCGAGGCAGTATCACTACGGAAGTAG
>NW_006921738.1:5205089-5212921 GCF_000298275.1 Orycteropus afer afer | reverse complement strand
TCTGTATCTTTGTCAATCGTTTTTTCTTTTCTTTGTTGAAGAGGGTATGTGTTGCTTGTCTGCCTATTCCTCCATCTTACCGGAAGTCTTCCCAAGAATATGCCTTCTTAAGAACTTAGAACTTTGTAAAGGAGATTGCCTTCTAAGAAAATTAAATTGTGTTAAACATACAGGAAGTCATATTATAAAGGCAAATTGCCTTTAAAGGACGGAATGACTTGTAGGCCCCAACGTTGTGTCTCTTAAGAGGCTTAAAGTTAATTGCCGAGACAAGAAAGAATGAGTCCTTTAAAAAGGAAGCTAATTAGCTTTGGAGGAAAGTAAATGTGTCTCTGGGGAATCTCTGCTAAATCATGGACTTGACCTATCCAGTATCAATACCCATACTGTTACCATCCAGTCGATTCCACCTCATAACAACCCTATGGGACAGAGTAGAAGTGCCTCATAGGGTTTCCAAGGCAGTGATCTACAGAAGCAGACTGCCTCATCTTTCTTCTGTAGAGTGGCTGGTGGGTTTAAACTGCCAGCCTTTTGGGTAGCAGCTGAGCACTTACCCACTGTGCCACCAGGGCTCATATCCTCTAGTCTTAGTACAAACCTTAGTCCTGATTACTCTGGGGATGGCTACAGATGCCTTTCTTCTGATTCTATATTCATCAAGTAGCTTTCTAATTAGAATCTGGTTTCCCATGCAGATTGGCCCACGGGAAATGAATGCTGCTATCAGCTAGTCTAGTTTCAGACCTTCTTTGTGTGCTGTTTCTCCTTGTAAATTGATCAGTTGGCATTCTAGTTTCATATGTGGGTCTCATTGACAAGGTTTGTTAAGAGGAGTCTGTCTCTAAGAGATGGCTTTTTTCTCTGCTCAGTACCAAGGTTCTGGGGCTGTCTAACCAGAAGGCCAGAACCTGGACAGTGGAGAATTCATCCTCTAAGTGGGCCCAATATGGGGACCTGTTTGGGTTGCCTATTTTACAGATCAGTAAATTGATTGCTAATGGAAGTATGCTTTAATATAAAGCTATTTCAGATTGTGGGTCTCAATTCAGTCTGCAGTGTGGTCTGGATTTATGACCAGGAATGCAAGAGAAAGGGAAAGATAATAGTTGACAGCTATCTAAATGTTTTATGTTGGACATCTATATTTAGAAGAAACTATATTCAGTTTAGGTAAAGTACAATTTTGAATAACAAAGGGAGAGTGTTGTTTTCACAGTTATCTCTTTGTTCATCATGGAATAAAAAGAGTAATTACTATGCATAAATATTTACAAAGTGCTAGATATTATAGGTTCAGTAAATCAAAAAATTCAAAAGAACACCAACAAAAAATTGCTGTTGACTTGATTCTGACTCATAGGGACTATAGGACAGGGTAGAACTGCCCCACAGGGTTTCCAAGCTATAACCTTTATGGAAGCTGACTGCTACATCTTTTTTCCATGGAGCAGCTGGTGGGTTTGAACCACTGACATTTTGGTTAGCAGTTGAGTACCTAACCACTGTCCCATCAGGGCTTCTTTCATAGGTTCATTCTCACTCAACTCACTGCTATTGGGTTTCTAGCAACTCATAGCAACCTCCATTGAGTTTCCAAGGCTGTACATCTTTATGGAAGTAAATTGCCTCATCTTTCTTCCAGAGAGTGGCTGGGGAGTTTGCACCACTGACCTTTTGGTTAGCTTTTAATCATCCCATCTTTAACAAGCAGACTCTCTGTGCTTCAGTTTCCTATCTGGAAAGTAGGAATAAGAATATTATTGTTAGGTGTGTTGAGTTGATTTTGACTCATAGTGACCCTGTGCAAACAGAAAGAAACACTGCCTGCTCTGCGCCAGGCTCACAGCCACCACCGTGCTTGAGCCCCTTGTTGCAGCCACTGTGGCATTCCGTCTTTTTGATGGTTGTCTTCTTTTTCAGTGATGCTCTGCTTTACCTAGCATGATATCCTCATCCAGGGACTGGTCCCTTCTGAGAACATTAACAAATTATGAGAGACGAAGTCTGGCCATTCTCTGCTTCTAAGGAGCTACTATGGCTGTACTTCCCTGAAGACAGATTTGTTTGTTTTTCTAGCAGTGCACGGTACATTCAATATTTTCCAACACCACAGTTCAAATGCATTAATTCTTCTGCTGTCTTGCTCTCATGTGCGTATGAGGCTATTGAAAAGACAATGGCTTGGTTTAGGTGCACTTTAGTCTTCAAAGTGACATCTTCATTCTTAAACACTTTAAAGAGGTTTTTTTGCAGCAGATTTGGCCAATGCAGTACTATGTGTGATTTCTTGAATAAGAAAAGCAAACATTAATTGAGCACCAGCTTTGTGCTAAACACTGGTCTAAATGCTGAACCTTAGTAGGTAGATGCTTTTATGTGTTCATTATACAGAAGAGGAACTTGCTTAGGATCTTGTAACTAGTAGACAGAACAGAGGCTTTTTTTTTTTTTTTTTTTTAAAACCTAAGCAATGCGGCTCCAGAACTCATCCTTTTAAATAATTCACTACCTCAAAGAATTAAGTGAGTTAATACACATAAAACACTTAAAACAGTGAATGACGTACTTTAAGCTTCGGTAACTTTTAGCTATTATTTTCATCAATTTATTATTATTGCTTAAGTTTCCTGGTCAGGTCATGGTGGAGCTGGGTGTTAAAACCCCTGCCTTTCTGTATTCATGCCCCCCCCCCTTTTGGCCCTCTTGTTCTCGCTCTAACAGAAAATACCACAAATGGGTGGCTTTAAGAAACAGAGATTTGTTCTCTTACAGTTGAGGAGGCTGGAAGTCTGAGTGCAAAGCGCCAGCTGTGTGGGCTGGGTGAAAGCCCTGCGCCTTGGGCTTCAGCTCTGCCTCTTGCTCCCAGCCCACTGAAGCTGGAGGCATCTCTTCACTGAGGCAGCTGCTGACTCTGAGGCTGACAAACTCAAGGTTGACAAGTGAAATGATACAGTCCCACGATCATTAAGCAATACAGCAGGCCACTAGTTTAAGTCCAGAAACAGTCCCATGACTGGTAGTTTACATGGCAGGTTGCTGAATGAAGAGTCAGCTACATGCAGGGTCCAAGCATGCCCAAAAGCTCAGAGACTTTTCTCAAAGTTTCTTCTTATATACTGGAAGCATACACCATCCCTAAGGGAGCTACTCAGCTGCTCACGGCAGATTCTACTATGGAGTTGATTACCAGTCTCATCATAGGGACTACTACATCCAGCTGCCCAGCCACTCAACCAGGCCCAGCCAAGTTGACACATAACCTTAACTACCACACTCCCCAAGCCCCTTCTCATATCCTTGCTGCTATTGCATTTTCCCTAGGGAGTGTCACCTTGGGTTGAATCGCCCAATTTGAAACTGATTGGCTAACCAAAATGAAGTGTTTAAAACTTAATTTTTTTTTCTTGACTTTTCTGCCTTATCTGTGTTATTCTGAATCATTTTTCTTTATTTCCTGGACACTCCTGGAATTGCTTCCCCACTTTTACCTATAGGAAAAGCCATTTGTTCATAGGGACTCTGTATTTTGAATCCTGTGAAAGCTTTGCCCAAATACTAAGGATGTTTACATATAATACTCATATTGCTAACATTCAAGAAAACTGAAAAGTTAAATCTGTTAGGGAAGGCAAGATTTAGATGACTGTTTATCGCCCTGGGAGTCACATTTGCTGCTGTTTGGAACTCAGAGGGTTATAAGATCTGGGAAATACTTTTATTATTTCCTTCTCCATAAGTCATATAGAGGAATACGACTCCTCGGCTTCTAGCTGACACCGAAGATGGCTTGTACCTATAAAAACAAGCTAGCCACAGAAGCAAATTTCCTCTAAAAGGGATTACCGTTCTGAGCTCTTTAAAGTGAAAACTGGTTTTCCTGGAAAATAGGATTAGAGCTTGAAACCAGATTGGAAACTAACTTCCAATTTTATTGACCAGAAACACACAGACTTTATTCCTTCTGAAATGACTTTCAGAGCATTTGTATCATGGAAGTGGATTGAACTCAAATCCAGAAGCCATCTTTTTTCAATAGTGATAATGTGTTTTCTCTTTCTTTACCAGTGAATCAATTGCTCACATAGAAACATTAGCAGTTATTCAGCTTATTTCCATCTTGGTACTTATACATCATTCTTTTTCAAGATGTTTTACCAGAAAAAGGTTTAAGTCAATTATTTCAATACTGGCATTTCTGAATGATACTAATGGTTTACACACCCAACTGCTAACTGAAAGGTTGGCAATTTGACTTCAGCCAGAGGTGCCTTGGAAGAAGGGCCTGAGATCTCCTTCTGAAAAACAGCTATGGAAACCCTATAGAGCATAGTTCTGCTCTGATACTTGCAAAGTCACTGTGAATTGAAATCAACTTGGCAACTTTTTTATTTTTTAACATTATTCAAATGATATTTTTCTGTACAATATTAATTTCATATGAAGATCACTTGAAATTTTCTGGTATTTTCGGATGGGTTCTTCAGGCCCTAAGAGAATAGAAGTAATTTGGGTATTTAGAAATTCACTGTTAAAGACCATTAATGAGAGAAAAAAATCAATATGAAATCAATGATTTAACAGTAGCCATCGGTTGTAGACAATACAACTCTTTCCTTTCCTTCTACTAATTGCTTTCAATTTTTAATTTGGAAAATGCAGTCACAGAGTCTCCTTCTCTTCTAAAGATGCTGACAATACCTCAGTATGGAGGATAATGGAGAATTTTGTTTTAACATCTAAACTAAGTGAAGGAAACACCCCCTTTGCCCTTTGCCTTACAAACATTCTGTGGCTTCCTTCGTTTACTTTGAGTAGATTACTCCAGTCTCTGGATTCCAAAGCAAACATGGGTTTGAGAATGAGAGCCAGGTGTGACTAGTGCCAGGCAGTGGTTTAAAACTTTCCACCGGCTCAGAGCCCTGTAAAGACTTTGTTTATTATTTTTAAATCTCACAGGAACAACTGTTATCACAGATTTATGATAACAATGGAAAGATTTATGATTGTGATTCAGGTTTATATGGACATTAATTGGTAGAGGATAGAGTATGGGTTTGGGATTGGGATTTGAATCCTGGTGACATCACGCATTAGTTTTGTGACCTTGGGCAAATTACTTGGCCTGCCTGGACCTTGATCCCTGTCTGTTAAATATTCTCACTGTATATTTTTTAAAAGGGATGCAAAAAGGGTATGGAGGCTGTTTCCTCTGACCTGTAACTTTACAAAGGGGAGAGAGAACCACCATCAACATCAGCAGCACAAGGCTGGTTCCTATGATCTGAGAGTCAGACGTGTTACCACCCTCCAACCTTTTATCAATTTTGACGTCAACCATCCATCCCTCCATGGCACTCTTTACTTCTCTGCTGTGTTTGATAATTTCTTGCAGTGACCACACAGAACTTACAGACAATACTCATGAGTATGGAGTTTATTGGGGAAGTAACAAGTTACAATTCAGACTCAGAAACACTCGGTACAATTCTTCTATCAGGATAGCCTCCCCTCGGCTGTGCCTGGAGGCACTCCTCTCTGGCTCTCGGCCTCTCTGCTTGGCCTCTGCCCTGCTTTGGCAAGTGTTACAAAGCTCTTTTAGCTCTGCCAATAGGAGTAACTCACTCTTCCAGCATGCCCCTTGCTGGCTTCATGAGCTGGTAAGTGCATCACTCTGTCTTCTGCTGGTCTCTGGGTTCTGCTCCCTCTGCTGCCACTGTCTCTCTGCCATCTCTCTGCCAAGGAGGTCCAACAGGGATCTCAGATTCCAGGATGTGCTCCACTCCCGGCTCCACTCACTTCATAGCAGTGAGATCCCCATTTTCTGCCTCTCGGATGGCTCATTTTAAGCCTAGTGAGATGGCAAAACTGACCAACCCACATACCTTATTTGCATGGTCCCATCCTGACAAGAGTGCCATATACCTTATTTACATTACTAGTAATCCATCCGATCCTCTTGGTGGGTCACAAGCACCTCACATGTACATAGTTCCACCCAGACATCTGGTGGGAGTCACAAAGACAGTGTCTAAAAGAGCCACATTAAGTAATTCACTGTACCACAAGGGCTATATAAATGAACTAATGAGTGTAATATGGATGCATTTGAATTATGGTGTTGACAAAGAATATTAAACATATCATGAGCTGCTAGAAGAATGAACAAATCTGTCTGGAAGAAGTACAGCCAGAATGCTCCTTAGAAGTGAGTACAAATAGACTTTTTTCCCAAATAATTTGGACATGTGATCAGAAGGACAACGTTCTTGGTAAAGTAGAGAGGATCGATGAGAGAGAGAAGATCCTTAACAAGATGGACTGACACCGTAGTTACAACGATGGGCTCAAACAGCAGTGATTATGAGGATGGACAGGACCAGAAGTGTTTCCTTCTGTTATGTGTAGGGTCACTGTGAGTCACAGCTGACTCGATGGCACCTACCAAAGCAATGAGTATAACCAGAACTGTGCCAAACACTTGTATAAGTTACGTATTGGAACATTTATTGACTGTTCTGTAATCCCTTTGTGGAATGGCTGGAATAAGGAGGACAATTGGGTTGATATTGATACCTCTCATTGGAATCATAGGCTGTTTAAACCTTAGATTACCTCATTTTCTAAAAATGAAACCATAATGCGTAAAAGATAGGCTATGCATTGATTTTTCTGGCCAATGTAAAAATAAAAGTTTTTAAAATGACATAGTTTATATACAGGAAATGCACAGATTATATGTGAACACACTCAATGAGTTTTGACAAATGATTGTATTCATTTAACTGTCATCCAAATCAAGATATAGAACATTTCTCTCACCTTAAAAATTCCTTTATGCCCCATTGCAGAGGTAATCATTGTTCTGATTTCAGTTACTAAAGATTAGTTCTGCCTTTTCCTGAAATTTGTGTACATGGAATAATACAGAATGAATTGTTACAGTTTTTTTTCCCACTCAACATGATCTTGACATCCATCTATGTTGTGTGTATTAGTAGTTTGTTTTTTGTTTTCCCCAGTCAGTATTATCCCATTGAATGAATATATCTGCCCCCCTCTTTTTTTTTTTAACATTTTATTGTGCTTTAGGTGAAATTTCATGTAGCAAATTAGTTTTCCATTCAATAGTTCACATACAAATTTTTCGTGACATTGGTTATGACCCCTGCAATGTGTTGGCATTCTCCCCATTTCCACCCTGTTGTTGGTAGGTGCTGTAGAGTCTGTTCCAACTCAAAGCAAATCATCCTCACCATCAATACCTTGAGCCAATGTGCTTGAGCCCATTGTTGTGGGCGCTGTGTCTATATCCATCTCATTGAGGAGCTTCCTCTTTTTTGCTGACCTCCTGCTTTACTAACCAAGATTTCCTTCTCCAGGGAGTGGTCCCTTCTTCTTCTTTTTCTTTTTCCATTTTTATTTAATTTTCTGTAGCGTTCCCTTCCCTCAGGAGTGGTCTCTTCTGACAACATGATTAAAGTTCAAGAGACTAAATATGGCCCTTCTTGCTTCTAAGGAGGACTCAGCTGTACTTCCTCCAAGACAGATTTGTTCTTTCTTCTAGCAGATCATGGTACATTTAATATTCTTGCCAACATCACAATTCAAATGCATCAATTCTTCTGCAGTTTTCCTTATTTCTTAGTTGTTCTGGTTACCTGACAAGAATATACCACAAATGGGATGGCCTTAACAAACAGGAGTTTATTCTCTTATGGTTTGGAGGCTTTAAGTCTGAGTTCCAAGTGCCAGGCTTTAGGGCTGGGTGAAAGCCCCTCAGCCTTGGTGTCCAGCTCTGCCTCCTGCTCCCGGCCCACTGGAGTTAGAGG
>NW_006921738.1:5194262-5198874 GCF_000298275.1 Orycteropus afer afer | reverse complement strand
TTAGAATCATTTCTAATTTTTCATTTATTTTGTCATTTGTTCTTGTATTTTCTTCCAAAATTCTTCTAAGGTTTTGTCTGTGTTTTCCTTGGTCTGTCTATCAATCCTTTGAAGATACCTAAATATAATTCTTTTGAATTCCTTATCAGGGAGTTCTACTTCTGCCTCTTCCTCAGGGATGTGTTTTGGGTCTGTATCCTGGTCCCTTGTTTCTCCTGCTTTATCTTGCTTCTTTGTGTGGACTGTGATGTTCCGTTGTCTCCGAGGCATTGTGGTGTTTTTGTGTTTATATTTAATTGGTGATTATATATTGGAGTGACTAACCCACAATTTTCATTTTCTTTGTTTTGTTTGTATGTTATCTATACAGGCAGGGTACTTTGCTGTGCTCCTCTATCCACTAGTTAACAGTACTTATACACTCAACACTTGCCTCCTTTCCTGTTGTCAGCCTCTTGTATGTCCTTGCCGCCCCTGGCAAACAGAGCCTGTTCTTAGGTCCCTGGAATCCAAATGAGAATGCTATCACTTTAAAATTAAAAATGGTTGCCACTTGTAACATTCAAAATGGCCACGCCCTCCATCACTTTAAATATCCAAAATGGCTGCCATTTGTAAACATTCAAAATGGCTGCACCCTTGGTCACTTTAAATATCTGGAATGGCCGCCACTTGTAAACCTTCAAAATGGCTGTGCCCTCGGTCACTTTAAATATCCAAAATGGCTGCCACATGTAGACAATCAGAATGGCTGTGCCCTCTGGACAGCAGAAAGTCCACAGCTCAGGTTGTCTCCCTCCTTGCTAGTGTCCTTTCTCCCTCCTTTCCTAGTCATAGGCCACCATAGCAGTTGTCCCTGTAGCCCTTGGTGACCGGGATTGGTCTTTAGGTCAATTCTCAGGTCCCAACACCACTTGGAAATATTCAGGTGGTTGGTCTCATCAGAGTAGTTGACAGTCTGCAGCTCTGACCATCTCTGTACTCGCTATTTTCATTCAGGTTTTTCCAGTAGTTGGTGCCTAATCCACTTCTGTATAGTTCCTTTCTAAGCTCAGGGTTCCAGGATTATCTTCTGTATCTCTGTCAAATGTTTTTTTTTCTTTGTTGAAGAGGGTCTGTGTCACTTGTCTGCCTATTCCTCCATCTTACCGGAAGTCGTAGTCCTTTCTTTCATCTAAAGTGGTATATTAAAGTCTCCTATTATTGTAGAGTTGTGTATTTCTCTTTTCAATTCCGTTAAAGTTTGAGTTATGTATTTTGGGACTCTTTCTTTGGGTGTGTTGATAATTATTATGGTTATGTTTTCTTGTTGGATTGACCCTTGAATCATTATATAGTGTCCTTCCTTGTCTCTTTTGCTGGTTTTTGCCTTAAAGTCTATTTTATCAGAAATTAATAACTGCTATTCCAGCTCATTTTTGTTGTTGTTTGCCTGATATGTATTTTTCCAGTCCTTTAATTTTTAGCTTGTTTTTGTCTTTGTGTGTAAGGTGTGTCTCTTGTAGACAACATATTGATGAGTCATGTTTTATTATCCATTCTGCTACTCTCTCTTGACTGACGCACTAAATCCATTTATCAATAGATATGAATTTACTGCTGTCATTGTGTTGTTTTTTTTTTTTTTTTTTTTGGTGTTGATAGTTTCTTTGTTCCATATATTTTTCTGTGCTGAGTTCATTTTGTTTATGGATTTTCTTATCATTTCTTTCATTGATGTTGTTTTATGTTTACTGAGACTTTGTGATTTTCTTCTTTTTATTTTGGTGAGAAGGTTTATTAATTTTCTTTGAGGTTACCCTGTGATTTATTATTATCTTCCCAAGTTAAAAGCAGTCCATTCTATCTTGATATTGTCTTGACTTCCTCTCCATTTGGAAATTCTGTAACTACATCATTCATTTCCCCTTTTTGCTTTGTAGTTATGATTGTGTACAAATTGACAACTCTGGTTCCTTATTTTCAGTGTTGTAGGTTTATTTTATTTTTGTTATTTTTATATTTCGGTTGATTTCTGGGTGAAGTTGTCATGAGTCTTACTCTCCTGTTGTTGTCTGCCATTGTTGGTTCTCTAAAAGGACTTCCTTTAGCATTTCTTGTAAGGCTGGTCTTTATTTTATTTTTTTAACAAATTCTTTTCATTTCTGTTTATCTGGGAATGTCCTAATTTCACCATTATATTTGAAGGACAGTTTTTAAAAAATAATTTTTATTGTGATTTGGGTGAAAGTTTACAGAGCAAATTCATTTTCCATATAGCAGTTCATGTACATTTTGTTTCATGATATTGATACATCCCAACAACGTAACAGCTTTCTTCCCACTTCTTCCCTGTAGTTACATCTTCCCCGTGTCATTCTTTCCTATGCATTCCTGCCCACTTCACTATCTCCCCGTGCAAATACTGCCTTCTGATCTCCCCGTGCAAATACTGCCTTCTGATCTCCCCGTGCAAATACTGCCTTCTGATCTCCTATGACTGATTGCTCTAAAGAGTATATCTGCCTGGTGTAGATATTCACCATATATGCCTGTCTATTGTTTAGCTGGAATCCATGAGAGTGAGTTCAATTCCAGGCCCAAAGGGTTACTAGGGGCCATTGTCATGGAGGTTTCACTAGGCTCTATCAAACCAATAAGCCTGGTCTAATTTATGATTTTGAGTTTTGTTCTACATTTTTCTCTCATGATCTCCTGCAATGATCCCTTTCCAAGTAGTTGACAGTGGTAGCTGGGCACCATCTAGTTCTTCTGGTCTCATGGTCATATAGGTTGATGTTTGCATGGTCCACTAGTTCCTTGGACTAATTGTTTCCATGCGACTTTGGTTTCTTCATTTTTCTTTGTTCTGGACAAGGAGAGACCAATTGCTGCATCTAAAAGGCCACATGCATCGAGGGACAATTTTGCTGGACATGGAATTCTTTGTTGGCAATTTTTTCCCCCCAGCATTTTATATACATCATCCCCTTACCTTTTTGCCTTCGTAGTTTCTGCTGAGAAATCAGAGCTTAATGTTATTGTTCTCCATTGTAGGTGATGTTTTGTTTTTCCTGAGCTGTTTCAGGATTCTTCCTTTGTCTTTGATTTTGGAATGTTTGATTATGATATATCTTGGTTATTTTCTTTTGGGGTCTATCCTATTTGGGATTTGTTGAAAGTCTTGAATGAATATCTCTTGTCTGTCATGATATTAGGGCATTTCTCTTTCAACAAATATTCAACAATTTTCTCAATGGTTTGTTTTGTCTCTTCCTGTTCTGGAATTCTGGTCACATGTAAGTTATTCCTTTTGATGGTATTGCACATAATTCTTAGGTGTTCTTCATTTTTTTTTTTGTTACAGATTAGTATTATGAGATTTCTTTCCATGGATTCAATTATACTCCTTTGTCCTTCTAATATATCATCTACTGAAATTTTATTATTAATCTTTGGGATTTCTATTAGCAGTTTTTGTATGGCTTCTAATTTTCCATTAATTTTGTAAATTTGTTCTTGTATTTAAAAATAATTCTGAAGTGTATAGTTCAAGTGTTTTCCTTGATTTTGTCTGTGGTTTCCTCAAACTTTATCTCAATCCCTGTATTTTGGTAACCTGTCTAAACCATCTTTACCTGGTTTTGGTGTGATTTGAAGTTGTCTATTATTTCTGAGACGTGGTAGTGTTATTGTATTAATTTGTTGATTGCATGTTGTTTTTCTTCACCTGATTTTTTGTTTCAATATATCCAGGCAACAGAGTGGGCATGTTAGTCTGCCTGCAGTTTGGTAACACTGGCCCATTTACCACCTGTGTCTGGGTGGATTTGGTGGTGGTTGGGGATGTGGATGCAAGTGTTTCATTATGGATCATGCAGAGCAACTGAAGGCAGGCTGAGCAGGCATTGGCTACCATCTGTCATTGATTCAGTGGTGCTGGAGTGGGTAGTAGTCCTTACTCAGTGTGTAGGGTTGCATGTGTGGGGGGTGTGGCTGGATAGTGTTGCTGGCTTCTGACTGCTGAGGACAGATAGGAAAAAAAGAAAGAAAAAGAAAATGGGAGGAAGAGAAAAATGAAAATGAAAATTAAAAAAAAAAAAAAAATCAAGGGTAGAGGGGGAGACCTAAGAGGAAAGAAAAAAAGAGAAAAGAAAATGAAAAAAACAAAAGACTGGTGCAAGTGTTAGCTGCCAAACACAGCTGCATTGGGAACATGGAGCTCACTCTGGGGGACTGTGCCCTGCTGTTTGTGGAAGAGGTGTAGCAGGAGCTGCTGACTGTGGGTGGGGTAAGGCACCTTCTTCATGGGATCAAATGAAGAAAAACGGGGGGGGGGGTGAATAGGAAGAAGATAGCAAAGACAGAAGAGGGAAACAGGTGAGAGATGAGGGAAGAACTAAGAAGGAAAAAAGAAAATGAAAAAAAGCAGCACAGTGCTGGTGAAAGGGCCAGCCACTGAAGAGTCCTTGGACTGGAACTTAGCACTTGCTCTGTGAGAACGTGCACCTCCGACCATGGAGGAACAGAGGTGGGTGCTGCTAACAGCAAGGGCAGTGGGGGAAGGGCACTCACTCTGTGGGATCCACGAAACAAAGAAAGAAAAAGGGAAAAGGAAGGAAAAAAAAAAAAA
>NW_006921738.1:5190012-5194162 GCF_000298275.1 Orycteropus afer afer | reverse complement strand
CATACAACTTTAACTACCACAATAGTCCAGCTGGGTTCCCCATTTTGTTTCCTCCAGTTCCATTTCTCCTCCCTACCTTCTCGTGTTTGCTTTTGAGCAGATATTGCCCTTTTTCTCTCTTATATTTGGTTGTTTTAAGGAGCACATTTTTCCCTGGTGTTATTTTATAGGCCAGTCTATCATTTGGCTGAAAGATGGTCTCTGGCTTCAGTTCCAAGTTAGAAGGTTGTTTTAGGGCAATAGTCTGGAATGTCCTCTAGTGTCTGTCAGACCAGTAAGTCTGGTCTTTATGGCTTTTTTTTATGGATTTGAATTTTGTTCTCCACCTCCATTTCTCACCCACTCTAAACAGAACCTTCTATTGTATTTCTGGCCAGAGTGGTCAGTAGTGGTAGCCGGGCACCATCTAGTCTTTCTGGTTTCAGGTTTAAAGGCTGTGGTTCATGTGGTCCATTAGTCCTCTGCACTGATTTCTTCCTTATGTCTTTGGTTTTCTTCGTTCTCCTCTGCTTCAGATGGGAAGATACCAATAGTTGTATTTTAGATGGTCACTTGTAAGCTTTTAAGACCCCAGACACTACTCACCAAACTAGGAGGTAGAACATATATCTTTTTTAAAAATTTTTTTTTAAACTTTTGCTTGTTGATGGACGATGGAGCTAGTAGTTTCCAGTTTGGGTTTATTATCAGTAGATCTGTTATACACATTCTTGTGCAAGTCTTTTTGTCAACATATGTTTTCATTTTTCTTTCCTGAAATATATAAGAATTCTAGTCGTTCTCTATCTTCAACAACACTTGATATTTTCAGTCTTTTTAGTTAAAGTCATTCTGGAAATGGAAATCTTTACCATCTGATTTAGGCTGAGTGATTTACAGCATTAATCAGGACATAGTATTGGGTCTGGATCAGTTGTGAGGTATCACAAAGCACTTATTAAAAATATTAATATTAACATTAACAGGTAGAGTATTCATAGTGATATTAATAGAATTGGTCAATGTACAACCATTTCAAGAGGTAGCATATGATCAAGAACTGAAGGTATTGAAGGAAGAGATCCAAGCTACACTGAAGGAATTGGTGAAAAACAATGCTGCAGGAATTTAACTTGCTTGCTGAAAGTGAAGAGGAATTGAAGCACTTATTGATGAAGATCAAAGAGTATAGTCTTCAGTATGGATTAAACTTCAACATAAAGAAAACAAAAATCACAACTGGACCAATAAGCAACATCATGATAAGCAGAGAAAAGATTGAAGTTGTCAAAGATTCAATTTTACTTGGATCCACAATGACTACTCATGGAAGAAGCAGTCAAGAAATCACGTATCATATTGGACTGGGCAAACCTACTGCGAAAGACTTCTTTAGAGTGTAAAAGAGCAAAGATGTTACTTTGAAGATTAGGATGCTTCTAACCCACTCCGTGGCATTTTCAATTGCCTCATATGCATGTGAAACTGGACAATGAATAAAGAAGACCAAAGAAGAATTGATGGCTTTGAATAGTGGCCCTGGGAAAGAGTACTGAAAATACCATGGACTGCCAGAAGAACAAACAAATCTATCCTGGAAGAAGTGCAGCCAGAATGCTCCTTGGACAGGAGAATGACCAAACTTTGTCTCGTCTACTTTGGTTATGTTGTCAGAAGGAGCTAATCCCTGGAGAAAGGATATCATGCTTAGTAAAGCATGATACTCAGAGAAACTCAGACTCAGAGAAAAAGGGGAATACCCTCAATGAGATGGATTGACACAGTGGCTGCAATGATGGGCTCAAGTATTGCAAAGATTGTGAGGATGGCCCAGGACCAGGCAGTGTTTCTTTCTGTTGAACATAGAGTTGGAGCCAACTCAACAGCACCTAACAACAACAAAGTTTGAAAACCACTACTTTATAGTTGTTAAACATTTCACTTGTTTAGAGAAGACTTAAATAATGTACTTCCTATCACAGAAAATCAGAGGGGACTGAAAGATCAGAAGGACTGTACTGGGAACTATTTGATTAAAATGTCAGCATAATCTTCCCATTTGGTCATTTATTCTGGCCATCTTTTCTGTTTGGTGCCTCTTCTTTCTGGAGGAAAACTTGGGGAAACAGTACTGATTTCTTTTTTTTTTTTTTTCTCTTTGTTGGCAGTAGTGAATTATCTTCTTGGTTGCCTTCTGTAACTGAGAATGAGGGTGAGTGGGTGGGAAGCCCTGTGGGAGATAGTTTTTGGGATTTATTAGGTGATGCAGACAGATACTGAAGATGAAGGAAGGAAAAGAAAAGATAAAAAATTTCAAAATAATTTAATTTGGATGATTCTTATTTGAGCAAGGACCAATTCTTATCTAGATGAAATCACAAATATAGGATGTCTGATGACTTTGCTGGTCACTGAGGTACAAAATTGAGATAATGGTTCTTTCCAGAGGTTTTTAAATATTAGTGTATACAAGAAAAACTCAGGAAGTTTGTTAAAAGTACAGAGTTCCTGATTCTGTAGATCAGAAGTAGGGCATAGGAATCTGCATTTTTAACAGGTATCTCAGGATAATGTTGCTGTTCTGTGGGCAGCCCTTTGAAAAAAAATTCTATAGTCTATTGGAAAAGAGCAGTATAAATTATTATATGACTGTGTGAATAAGCAATGATTGATATATATGGAGGAAAGTAAGTCCCCCACACTATGGAAAATAAAATCTCTCATCATTGTAGTGTCTGAAGGTGATTAAATAACATTAGTACTATTGTACTAATAATGGTAATAATAATAAAAAACCTTAAAACTGAGTTACTGGCATAACTGAAGTGGGGTGATTCCAGGCCTAAATTAAAACTCTATTCTCATTCTGTTGTGACACCGTCCATTTCATTTCTAATCCATGTTATTTGCATCTTTTCCTTTTTTAGATTTGCCAGTGGTTTGTCAACTTCATTAATCCTTTCAAAGAACCAACTTCTAGTCTTGCTGAGTCTCTCTCTTGTTTTTCTGTTTCCTTTATTTCTGCTTAAGTCTCTACTATTTCCTTTTTTCTGGTGACTGGCTTTGTTTTTTTAATTTTTTTAAACATTTTATTACAATTTGGGTGAAATTTTACAAAGCAGATTCGTTTTACATTCAACAGTTCACTGACACATTTTGTTTTGTGATACATTCCTCTCGGTGTAACATCTCATCTCCCACCTTCCTCCCTGTGGTTACCCTTTCCTTTTGTCCTTCTTGGCTATGCGTTTGTGCCTCCACACATTTTCCACTGTGCAAATGCTGTCCTTCTGATCTTTCATGGTTGATTGTTCTAAGGAGTGCATCTCCCTGGTGCAGGTGTTGAGCTCCTTGGCCTGTTTATTGTTTGGGTGAGAGTTAAACAACATGAGTGAGATCAATTCTAGGCCCAAAGGTGACTTGGAGTCTTAGTCTGAGGGGTTTCACTGTCTCTATCAGACTACTAAGCCTGGTCTTTTTTATGATTTTGAGTTTTGTTCCACATTCTTCTCCCACTCTATACAGGATCTCTAATTTTGATCCCCTTCTGAGTGGTTGGCATTGGTAGCTGGGCACCATCTAGTTCTTCTGGTCTCTGGGTCATATAGGTTGACGTCCTTATGTTGGAGACATTGAGTTAAGCTGTTGATTTTGGTTCTTCTTTTTTGATGTATGCATTTATTGCTATAAATTGTCCTCTGAGCACTGCTTTTGCTGTGTTCTAAAGATTTTGGTGGTTGTGTTTTCATTTTCATTTGATTCAAGAATTTTTTTTATTTTAATTTTTTATTTCTTCTATTGTCAAGTAGTTTTTAAGCAGAATGTTATTCAGATTCCATTATTTGATTTTTCCCCTTGATTTTCCTGTTGTTCAGTTCTAATTTTATAGCACTGTGATCTGAGAAGATATTTTGTAGTATTTTGATGTTTTTAAATTTATTGATCTTTACTTTGTGGTCTAACATATAGGATCTATTCTGGAGAATGTTCCATGTGCACTGGAAAAAAATGTATCTGTGCTGTTGTTGGGTAAAGTGTTCTGTTACATCTATGAGGCCTAGTTGATTGATTATGTTTCTTTAGATCTTCTGGATCTTTTAGTCCTTTCTTTTTATTAATGCATTTTATTGAAATATAATTTATGTACAGTGAAATACACAAAACTAAAGTG
>NW_006921738.1:5189312-5189870 GCF_000298275.1 Orycteropus afer afer | reverse complement strand
CATATTATGCAGTGTTTTGCAGACTCTGCATTATTCTTTAGTGCTGCATAGCATTCCAGTATGTGTATGTACCATAGTTTGGTCATCCACTCTTCTGCTGATGGGCATGTAGGTTGTTCCATCTTTTTGCTATTGTAAATAATGCTGTGATGAACAAGAGCATGCATATATCTGTTCTTATCCTGGTTCTCACCTCTCTAGGATATATAACAACAACAACAATGGGATTGCTGGGTCAAATGGTATCTCCAATTCTGACTTCCTAAGGAATTGCTATATTGCTTTCCACAGTGGCTGTGTCACTTCACAGTCATACAAGCAGTGTATGAGAGTCCCAATCTCTCCACATCCCCAGCAGCATTTGTTATTTTCTGTCTCATTGAACCTTGCTATTGATGCTGGGGTGAGACAGTATATCTCATTGTTTTGATTTATATCTATCTGATGGCCAATGATTATGAGCATCTTTTCACGTATTAGCTGACCACCTGACTATCCTCTTTGGTGAAGTGTCTATTCAGGTCTTCTGCCCATTTTTCAATTGGATTGTTAATTCCT
>NW_006921738.1:5176453-5184795 GCF_000298275.1 Orycteropus afer afer | reverse complement strand
GAAAGAAATGGGAGAAGAGGGAAGAACTAAGCAGAAAGATAAAAAGAAGACAGGGAAAAAAGGTAGGGTAGCACTGGCAGTATGGGGGGGGTGAGGATGGCTGTACCTGTGGTTACTGGAAGGTTGTGCAAAATAAAGGGGAAGGTCACACTTCTCTGGTTGCCCAATCACTGATGTGGGTGCTGGTGCAGTTCTGGGCAAGTGGAGCAGGTTATCTGTTTCCTGCTCTGACTGGAATGCTACTTGCAATAATTCAAAATGTCCACACTGTGCTGGTTGACAATTTACCACTCCTTGTTCACTGTTTTCCTTCAGTCTCTTCCTTTTATCAGTACTTGATCTACTTCTTACCTTTGAAACTCTGGATTCCAGGATTGTCTTCTGTATCTGTTTCACTTGGTTCCTTGAATATTTGTTATACAGGGTCTGCAGGGTGTATCTGCCTGGTCCACCATCTTGGATCCTCCCCTAAAACTGCATTCTGATTAAACAGAAATCTTCATTTCTGCTGTTCTGTAGAGGTAATTAGGCATCTTTGTAAAAGTTTAACTGTAACACAAAGAGGGCAGGAGCCAGGATTTCTAACTTGGATGAGGAATTGTTTGTTCCAAGTGTCTGCTAAGAATGTTTATCGAGCTAGATCTGAAAAGAGTGGTTTGCTCAACCTTGTCCACAAAGCCTAGGAGATAGAATTAGAATTGCTAAGGTTACAAAATGTAATGGTTAAACTTTTTTTTTTTTAATCGTTAATGTTTAAGATGTATAATTTGGCTCCTAACCAGAAGGTTGATGGTTCAAACCCACCAGGCTCTCCATGGAAGAAAGATGAGGAATCTGCTTCTGTAAAGATTTATAGCCTTGGCAACTCAGTGGGTGTCCCTGTGAGTCAGAATCCACTCGATGGCAGTGTTTTTTAAACAATTAGAATAATGAGAAAATCTTCATCCTTATTAAAAGATGTTTGAGTTGATTCCATAAGAACTTTGACATCTTTGTTTAAGAACACTATCTTAACCTCACCAAATTTTAGCTGTTTATTGGTTTGGTTAGAATATTAAGATAGAGTCTATAGTTGCCTCAAAACTGTGTAACCAAAGTGACACAAACACCAGTTAACCAAGTCTCAGTTATTATTTCATGACTTGGCCAAATTAGACTTCATTCACCTAGATCTTTGCTCCATTCCTGTTACCTCTTTGTAAATCCTAAGCACATAAGTTTGTTACCTTAAAGATGGAGGAAAGGCAAGTTGTAGCTATGACAGAACATTGACTTAATTATTCTTGATAGAATGTCTTGTGAAACAATCTTCAGATGTAACAAATCTCAGGATGTGACTGATGTTACAAAGTTTAAGATTATAGTTTAATAAAACCTTGTAACTTTTCACCATCTTCCCCTTTCTCCCTTCTGCCTGTGAAGTTTGTTGGTTCCTGTCCTTGCTTGAAAAACAAGTTTGTTTGAAGTTGCTTGTTTCTGCCTGTGAAGTTTGTCCTATTGTTTGTTTCACCTGATAAAAACCATGTTCTCTCTCAGAATTCAGAACACATTCTGTCGCCTCTTGTCTGGGTGTGTGTATCTCCCCATTTCATAAAGTGTTTTATTTTTATATCCTCAATAAAACTGTTTTAATTTCTAGTAGAGCTTAAGTGTGTTTTCACTGTGACACCATATTCTTGTTGTAATTGTTAAGAAGTGATTCCCCATTGCAAAATTTATTAATGTATAGATAAGAAGCCAGGGTGGCACAGTGGTTAAGTGCTGGGCTGCTAACTGAAAGGTCAGCAGTTCAAACTCAAAAGCTGTTTCATGGAAGACTAGACCTGGAAATTTTCTCCTGTAAATATTTCAACTTAGGAAACCCTGCAGGGTAGTTGTACTTTGTCTCAAGTAGTCACTGTGAGTTGGAGTGGACTTGATGGCACACAAAAATAGAGTATAGATGATCAGTTTATAGTTTGCCTTTTTGGCCCTAACTTTTCTTAAAAAAATTATTCTACATAGATGTGTATTCTGAAATGTGCTTCCAAGCTTTGGAAAAGCATTCATCCATAAAATCACTAAAGTGCCTGATTTGTCCTGACATCTATATTAAGGTTTCCACAAAGTGAAAGAAAGAGAAGTGACCTTGGAGAGTAAACTGGATATTTTCCAAAACAGGGATTTAAGAATTTGGGATTAGTTTATTCTCAAGCGCCAAGGTCAAGTTTGGTCTTCTAGTAAAATATTTGGTTAAATACACATTGAGTACAAGGTTTTATTTATTTATTTTAATAATTCTTTTCAAAACACTGAGGTTTTCCTTAATCTGGAAGACTGAATACTAAATCCTAGAATCTCACTTTTTAATCACTGAAAAAGACTCTCAAGGGGCTTTATCGAGTGTCTTACTGCCGGTGGATCTCGTGTTGTCTAGGAGCGAGGCTTGAGGATGATACTGTTTGTTCTTCATAAAGGAATGAACTGATTTAAAAAGAGTAAAACAGCTATAAATTCCAAGAAACATCAGACACAGCTGAGCAACAACAAAATAGTCCTTCTTGAGGTTTGTAAAGATGGCATGTTCTCTGGTACCACAATATTTGGGACAAAATCCTCACACAAAGATTATTTGTACAATGATTAAACATAGCATGTGGTGGATTTAATTTTTTATTAGATATTTGTCATAAATATATTTAAATAATCATGTTTGGAAAAGTCCTGATGGTTTGACACTTCTTAGAGTTTTAAACTAACTTTTTTCTCTGTCTTATGTTAAGACTCAAAGTCTAGCAAAGTGGTTTTCATTTTACTTTGTTTTTAAATGATTCAACCAGCTATTAATGAGAAAATCTCTATCCTCAGTAAAAGATGTTCGAATTGGTTCCACAAGAACTTTGACGTCCTGTTTAATAACACTATCTTAACCTCACCAAATTATAGCTGTGTATTTAAATTATTTTGTATTTTATTGTGATCTCTAAGTGTTAAATTTGCTGTCTCAACATTGATTTCCTGTATAAAGTCACAAACATAAGATGTATTTCAATCCACTTAAGCACAATCTTGGTATGTTGTAAGTATTCAAAAAATGTTAAATAAAATAGAAACAAGAATAGTTGCCTTAAGAAGGAACTTTCTACTACTAAAAAACGTTTTTTTTTTTTGAATGAAATAAGATTGGCAAGTTTTGGTATTCGTGAAACAGAGTGAAGGGGGCAAAGGATTTATTATACCTTTTTTTCCCTACTTTCATAGAAAGAACTGTGCAAATCTCCATAAAACTTTATGTGTCTGTATGCTTTTAAGGAACTTTCTAGTCAAGAGTTTCCTTCCTTCTATGAATTCAACCTTAGGGGAAAATTCTTCTCACAAGTTTGTAGAATATTTTGTCTTGATCCGAGTTGAGTAGAATTAAGTATAGAATATAAAATAATTTTTTTAAAAAAATTTAATTTGCAGGGGGTCAGCAAACTTTCTTTAAAGGGGTAGACAGTAAATATTTTAGGCTTTGCAGGCCACACGGTCTCTGTCATGACTCCTCAGCTCTGCCCTTGTGGCCTGAAAGCAGCCATAGACAATCTGCGAATGAGTAGGCATGGTTGAGTCCCAATAAAACTTTACTAGAATAGCCCCACTGGGCTACTTTTAGGGGAACGGTAGTTTATCTCTTCTTATTTAGAGGGTTTTAGGGGAAATCATAAGCTATCATAAAGATTCTGGTAAAAGAAAATCATTAACCACTTACAGGAAAAGCTCATTTTTTCAGGGTCTTAAAGATTGAGTAAGGAGCTTTGATAGTGTTGTGGTTAAGGCATTTGGCTGTTAGTCAGAAGGTCAATGGTTCAAACCCACCAGCTGCTTTGGGGAAGAAAAATGGGGCAGTCTGCTTCTATAAAGATTTATGGCCTTAGAAACCCAATGAGATTCGTTATGAGTCGGAATCGACTCAATGGCAGCGAGTTTGATTTTTAAAGATTGGATGGCACGCTGTTTAGCAGTGAGGACCCCACTCTGTCATGTAGTAAGAGAGCTAGGGCCATTTTCTTGAATCTCTCTGCCTCAATTTTCTAATCTGTAAACCAAGGATGATAATATAGCTTCTCAAATGTTCTGAGGAGTAAATGGGCCAATGTGTATAAAGCATTTAGAACAGTGTCTGGCACTTGGTAAGTTTGACAAAACTAGTAGCTGATATATCAGGAGCCAATAACAAGAAATAGAAAATTATCAAATGGTAACTTGGAGCATCTTGGAATTTTGGAGCATCTTGGAATTTTATGCATTGAATGAAGCTTGGAAAAAACCTTTGTAGAACTAATGTGTAGACCCTATAAAAAGAAATCCATCTGATAACACGGGCCCTGCTTTCCTCTGGCAACAATTGACTGGAGCTGATTAGAAGTTATCCTGTTTCCATGAGACATTTATGTTTTGGTTCCCCACACCTGTGCCCTTTTTTTTTTTTTTAATTTTGGTTTAGATGCAAATTTCCGAAGAAGTTTTGTTATACTCTCAACAGTTCATGCGTGTTTGGTTTCATGGCCCCAATTACAATCCCAACAATAAAAAGCTCTTCTCCCATTGACTACCCCTTCCTTGTGCCCTTCTTGTCTGTGAATTTCTGTCGGTCCATCTTCCCCTCTATGCAAATGCTGCCCTTCTGATGTCTCACAGTTGATTGATCCCATGGGAGCATCTCTCTAGGGTAGGTGGGTGCATCTCGCTGAGATAGGTGTTCTGCTCGTGGGCTTCACTACTGTTTGGCTGAGAGCTAATCCACATAAATGAGTCCAGTTCCAGGCCTGAAGGATAACCTGGAACCATGCTCTTAGGGGTTCTACCAGTCTTTATCTGACCAGTAATTCTGGTCTTTTTTGTGGTTTTGAATGTGGCTCCATGTTTTTTTCTCCCACTCCATCCAGGATCTCTAATTTTGATCACTTTCTGAGTGGTTGGTATTGGTAGCTGGGCACCATCTAGTTCTTCTGGTCTCAGGGTTGTAAAGGCTGTTTTCTGCCTTGTGGAACTTCGCTATTATTGCTGAAGTGAGATGATATCTCATTGTTATTTTGACTTGAATCTCTCTAAAGGCTAATGATCATGAGCATTTCCTCATGTGTTTGTCTATCATATCCTTGGACTAATTGTTTCCATATGACTTTGATTTTCTTCACTCTTCATTGCTCCAGATGAGGGGAGACCAGTAGTTGCATCTTAGATGGGTGTGTGAAAGCTTTTAAGACCCCAGTCACTGCTCACCAAAGTAGGATGTAGAACAAGATTTTTATGTACTATGTTGTGCCAATTGAGCTTGATGTCCCCCAAGACCATGGTCCCAAGCCCACAGGTCTGGTGACTCTCTCCCTCAGGGTCCTTGCTTGTCACTGAGAAGCTACTCCAATCCTGTCCCTTATTGCTTCTGTAATGTGTATGGATATTTTTGTAGCACAAATACATATGTAGGAATATCTTCAGCAAAATTTATCCATGGACATGGTTATATTCCTGTTCACTTACCCACATTTGGTCTTCTCACCTGTCTGTGCATTTACCCATAGACTAGTGTTTGCTGAAACTGGTAATGCAGTATTGTGCAAGTAATAGTAATAATCTCTGTTGTCTATATCTTTTGCTCACATTTCTTTGTCCTCCTTTTCCCTATTGTTATTGTGCTGGTCACACACTTTTGTAATATTGCCTTTCCCTTCACCCAAATCAACACATAACTTTTTTTTATTTAAAAAAATACCCAGAAACTTTTATTGTGATTTGGGTGAAAATTTATAGAGCAAGTTCATTTTCCATACAGTAGTTCTTACACATTTTCCTTGGCATTGACTGCAATTCCCTACAATGTGACAGCTCTCTTCCCACTTCCTCCCTGTAGTTACCTGTTCCCTGTGTCATTCTTTTCTATGAATGCCTCCCCCTTGAGCTATCTCCTTGTGCAAATTCTGCCCTTTTCCTCTCCCACGATTGATCATTCTAAGGAGTGTGTATCTATCTACCTGATGTAAATGTTCACCCTATATGCCTGTCTGTTGTTTGGCTGGAAGCCATGGGTGAGTTCAATTCCAGACCTGAAAGGTAGCTTGGATAACACATGACTCTTAACTAGTCAGAAATTTTCCCTCCCCTTCCCTGCCATCCCTGGTAACCAACAAACTAAATTTCCTTCCCTGTGTAAACCTTTCCTTATAAAAATAAAGGGTTCATACAAAATTTGTCACTCAGCATAATGTCCTCCAAATTCATCCATGTTATGAGGTGATCCATGGAGTCTTTAATATTGCATAATATTTCATGTGTGACTATACTATAGTTTGGTTATCCATTCATCTGTTGATAGGCACTTAGGTTGTTTCCATCTCTTTGCTAGGATGAGTTGTGTTGTGATGAACATGGGTATGCACATGTCTATCTGTGTCCTGAATCTCACCTCTTTAGCGTATATTCTTAGTAATGGAATTGCTGGATCAAATGGTATTTCTATTTCCAGTTTTTTAAAGAAATGCGATACCATTTTCCACAGTGGCTGTACCATTTTACAGTCCCACCAGCAGTGTATGAGAGATCCAGTCTCTCCACACCATTGCCAGCATTTGTTATTTTCTGCCTTGTTGAACTTTGCTATTATTGCTGAAGTGAGATGATATCTTTGTTGTTTTGACTTGAATCTCTCTAAAGGCTAATGATCATGAGCATTTCCTCATGTGTTTGTTGACTGCCTGTATATCTTCTTTAGTGAAGTGTCCATATGCTTTACCCATTTTTGAATTGGATTGTTTGTCTTTTTGATGTTGACAAGGTGAAGTGTTTTGTAGATTTTAGAAATAAGTCCTTTGTCAGATATATCATAGCCAAATATTTTTTCTCAATCTGTAGGTTCCCTTTTTACTCTTTTGGTGAAGTCTTTCGATGCACATAAGAATTTAATTTTTAAAAAGTCCCAGTCATCTAGTTTCTCTTCCGTTGCTTGTGCATTTTGAGTTATGCTTGCTAGTCTATTTATGCCATAAATTAGGGCCCCTTGGTTTTTCCCTATTTTATCTTTGATGAACTTTATCAAAGTTTGAGGTTTTACATTTAAGTCTTTGATCCATCTGGAGTTAGTTTTTGTGTGTGGTGTGAGGTGTGGATCTTGCTTCATTTTTCTGGAAATGGATATCCAGTTTTGCCAGCACCATTTTTAAAAGAGACTCTCTCTCCCCCATTTAATGGATTTTGGTGCTTTGTGAAAGATCAGCTATCCATAGATGGATGGGTCTATTTCTTGATTCTCAATTCTGTTCCACTGGTGTATTTGTCTATTATTGTACCAATACAATGCTGTTTTGACTACTTTGGCTCTATAGTAGGTTTTGAGGTCTGTGAGTGTGAGACTTTCCACTTTGTTTTCTTTTTCAGCAGTGCTTTGCTTTTCAGAGGTCTTTTTCCTTTCCATATAAAGTTAGTGATTGGTTGTTCTATGTCCTTAAAGAATGCTGATGGAATCAGGATTGGGATTGCATTGAATGTATAGATTGCTTTGGGTCGTACTGACATTTTCACAATATTTAGTGTTCCTGACCATGACCATGGCATGTTCTTCCATTTTTGTAGATCTCTTGTAGTTTCTTATGTTAGTGTTTTATAGTTTTCTTTGTATAGGTCTTTTGTGTCCCTTGTAAGATTTATTCCTAACTATTTTATCTTTTTGATAGCTATTGTAAATGGTACCATTTTCCTTATTTCCTATTCAGAGATCTCTATTGATGTAGAAGAATCCAGCTGATTTTTGAATGTCATTCTTGTATCCTGCCACTTGGCTGAACTTTTCTATTATCCAGTAATTTTCTTGCTGAGTCTCTTGGGTTTTCTATGCTATGTCATCTGCAAATAGAGATAGCTTTACTTCTTCTTTGCCAGTTTGGATGCCTTTTATTTCTTTCTTGCTCTGGCCAGGAATTCCAATACAATGTTAAATAGAAGTGGTAAGAGAGGATCCTTGTCTGGTTCCTGTTCACAAGGGGGAATGCTTTGAGTCTTTCTCCATTAAGAATAATATTGGCTGCTGGTACATATATGCTCCTTATTAGGTTGAGGAATTTCCCTTCTATTCCTACTTTGCTGAGAGTTTTGATCAGGAATAGGTGTTGGATTTTATCAAATGCCTTTTCTGCATCAATTCATATGATCATGTGGTTCTTTCCTTTTGTTTTATTTATGTGATGGATTATATTGATTGTTTTTCTGATGTTGAGCCATCCTTGCATACCTGGTATGAATCCCACTTGGTCATATATTATTTTTTTATATGGTGTTGAATTCTGTTGATTAGGATTTTATTGAAGATTTTTGTGTCTATATTCATGAGG
>NW_006921738.1:5168088-5174868 GCF_000298275.1 Orycteropus afer afer | reverse complement strand
AAGTGGATGAAGATCAACCAGTTTCTTTTGGTACAGTGACTCTGTGTATTCCTGCCATCTTCTCTTGATGTTTCCTGCATCATTCAATATTTTGCCCTTAGAATCTCTCAGTATTGCAATATTGCAATAATGGTCTGCAGTTTTCCTTTTTAGTGATATCTTTACCTGGTTTTGGTATCAGGGTTATGCTTGCTTCATAGAATAAATTTGGGAATATTTCATCACTTTTTATGTCCCAGAATAGTTTGAGCAGTATAGGTGTCAGCTCTTCTCTGAACATTTGATAGACTTCTCCAGTGAAGCTGTCTGGCCAAGTTTGTTTGTTTTTTTGGTGGGGAGATTTTTTATGACCTCAATTTCTTTCTTTTTTTTTTTTATGGTCTGTTCAAGTATTCTATTTCAGACTGTGTTAATTTAGGTAAGTTTTATGTTTCTAGAAATCTGTCCATCTCTTCTAGGACAGATTTTTAATTCAAATTTTTGAATTTAAAAGAGTACAACTCTTCATTATAATCTGTAATTTTTAGAATTTCAGTTAGTTCCATTGTGATGTTGCTCATTTCATTTATTATTTGTGTTATTTGCATGTTCTTTTCTTGCCCCCTTTGTTAAATTTGCCAGTGGTTTGTCAGTTTTGTTCATCTTTTCGAAGAACCAGCTTGTTGATTTTTTCTATTGTTTTTTTGTCTTCTGCTTCATTTATTTCTGCTCTGATCTTTATTATTTCATTTTTTTCTGGATACTGTAGGTTTCTTTTGCTGCTCTTTTTTCTAATTGTTGCAGTTAGTGAGTTAAGGTGTTGATTTTGATTCTTCTTTTTTGACATGTGAATTTACTGCTATAAATTGACCTCTGAGTACCGCTTTTGCTGTGTCCCAAAGGTTTTTGGTAAGTTTTATTTTCATTCTCATTTGTTTCTAGGAATTTTTTCATTTCATGCTTTATTTTTTCTGTTACCCAGTAGTTTTTGAGCAATGCATTATTCAGTTTCCACATATTTGATTTTTTTTTTCCCTTGGACTTTCTGTTATTGATTTCTAATTTTTTGGCATTGTGCTCTAAGAAGGTGCTTTGTAGTATTTCAGTGTTTTTAAATTTATCAAGGCTTATTTTGTGGCCTAACATATGGTCTGTTTTGAGGCATAATCCATATGCACTGGAGAAAAATGTGTATTGTGCTTTTGTTGGGTGGAGTGCTCTGTATATGTCTATGAGGTTGAGTTGGCTAATTGTGTTGTTGAGATTTTCTTGTTTAGTATTTTTCTAGTTTTCTGTCCTTCATTGAAAGTGGTGTGTTAAAGTCTCCTACAACTATTGTAGAATTGTCTATTTTTCCTTTTAATACGGTTAAGGTTTGCTTTATGTATTTTGGAGCTCTTTCATTGGGTGCATAGATTTTATTATGGTGATGTCCTCTTGGTCAGTTAACACTTTTGACATCATATAGTGCCCTTCTTTGTCCTTTATGCTGCTTTTCTCCTTGAGGTCTATTTTATCAGAAATTAATATTGTCACTCTTGCTCTTTTTTGGTTTCCATTAGCTTGATATAATTTTTTCCCTTCCCTTGCTTTTTAATTTATTTTTATCTTTGAGTCTAAGGTAGACCTTCTGTAGGCAGCTTATTGATGGGTCTTCTTTTCTTATCCAATCTGTCACTCTGTTTCTGTTGACTGGTGCTTTTAGTCCATTCACATTGAGTGTAATTAATGATAGGTATGAATTTATTGCTGTCATTCTATTGTGTGTTTTGTTGTGTTGTTGGTGTTTTCTTCATTCCAAATATTTTTCTATGCTGAGTTCATTTTAGGAGCTCTAGTGGCATAGTGCCTAAAGTATTTGACTGCTAACCAGAAGGCTGGCAGTTCAAACCCACCAGCCACTCCTCGGAAGGAAGGTTGGTCAATCTACTTCTGTAGTGAAGCCACCTCAGAAACCCAAGGAAGGGTCGCTATGTGTCAAGTCTGACTCCTTAGCAGTGAGTTTGGGTTTTTCTGAGTTCATTTTGTTATCAAGTGTTTTTTTCTCTTTTGTTCATTATTGTTGGTTTTGTGTTTACTAACTAAAAACCAAACTCATTGTCATTGAGTCAATTTCGACTCATAACGACCCCTCCTTGGGTTTCTGAGGCAGTATCACTATGGAAGTAGATTGCCCCACCTTCCTTCTGAGGAGTGGCTGTTGGGTTTGAACTGCCAGGCTTCTGGTTAGCAGTCCAATGCCTTAGGCACTATGCCACCAGAGTTCCTTTGTGTTTACTAAGCCCTTGTTATTTACTTCATTCTTAGTTTGGTTTGAAGGGTTGTTAATTTTCTCTTTGGTTACCCTGTAGTGAATTCTTATCTTCCTAAGTTTGGAACAGTCTGTTCTACATAGACATTGTCCCTGCCTTCCTCTCCATTTGGAAGTTTTGTTGTAATTATAACATTTATGCCCTCTATTTGCTTTGTTGTTGGGGTTGTTTGCAGACTGACTCCTCTATTTCTCTATTTACAGTTTTTGCGAGCTGATTTTGAGATTCCTTTTCTGGGTTTGTTTCTAGGTGATGGTGTTAAGTGTCTTGATTTTAATTTGTTGTTTTCTGTTGTGGGTTTTCTATTGGAAGGACTCCTGTTAGCATTTCTTGTTGGCTTGGTCTGGTTTTCACAAATTTCCTCAATTTCTGTGAATGTCGTAATTTCACCCTCATATCTGAGGGACATTTTTGCTGGATATATAATTCTTGGCTGGCAATTCTTTCCCTTTGAGGTTTAATATATGCCTTCACATGGCCTTCTTACCTGCATGGTTCCTCCTGAGAAATCAGAGTTTAGTATTATTGATTGCCCATTGTAGGTAACATTGTTTTTCCCAAGCTACTCTCAAGATTCTTTCTTTGTCTTTCATTTTGGAAAGTTTGATTATGATATGTCTTGATGACTTTCTCTTCAGATCTAACCTATATGTAGTTCATTGCACTTCTTGGATGGATATCTTTTCATCTTTCATGATATAGGGGAAGTTTCCTGCTAGCAAGTATTCTACAATTTTCTCAGTGTTTTTTTTTTTTTTTTAAATTTTTAACCTTCTTGTTCTGGAATTCCAATCATGCCTTTGTTATTTCTTTTCATGTCATCCCATATAGCTCTTAGGTTTTCTTTATTTCTCTTAATTCTTTGTTCTGGTTTTTCCTTATGCAAGGTGGTTTCAAGGGAATTGTCTTCTAGTTGGAAAATGTGTTCTTCAGCCTGTTTTAGTCACTCTTTTGTCCTTCCAGTGTGTTATCTATCTTTGTAATTTTAGTGTTCATCTTCTGGATTTCTAATTGCTGTTTTTGGACTATTTCTGATTATTTATTTGTTTTGTCATTTTGCTCTTGAATGATTTTCCTGAGTTCTTCAAGGGTATTGTCTGTCTTCTTGCTTTTGTTTATGGTTTCCTTGAGTTTTTAGAAGGTCCTATATATATATTTTTTGAATTCCTTATCAGTGAATTATATTACTTGTTCTTCCTTGTGGACATTTCCTAATTCTTCACTTTGGACACTTGTTTCTACTGTCTTGTCTTTTTATTTTTTGAATTGAATTTGTCTGTTTTCTCCTAGAAATTTTGAAATTGTTGTCTTTATTTGTTGGTTATGTCCTGATTTGTTTCACCCTGGTTTTACGTTTTACTTTGTTTTAATATATTTGGAAGTGTGGAGTAGGTATACTTCTTTGCTTGGTAGCTTGACTGTAGTGGGCCAGTCTCCAGCTTTCTCTGTGTTGATAGTGTAATTAGTGAGAATGTGCGTGCTGGTCTCTGGTTTTTTTTTTTTTTTTTTTTTTTTTTTTTTGTTTTTTTTTTTTTTTTTTTTTTCATTGATTTTGTCATTTTTTTTTTTTGTCATTGATCCTGTGGTGCAGGAGCTATTGGTGTTACTTGTCTGTTGGGTGAGGTGGTTGGTGTAGTATATATAGCTAACTAGTGGAGGGTTAATGTGTTCCTTCCATTGGTTGAGACCAGGGGGAAAAAAAGAGGAGAAAAAAAAGCCAAGGAGAAGGAGAGATGAAAAGATAGAATAAAAATGGATGATAAGAAATAAGGAGAAAGGATGTAAGAAAAAGAGAGAAAACAAAAGTAGGGTGTGGGGTGAGAGGCATGAAAGTTTGATCAAAATGAAAGAAGACAAAGAGGTAGAGGGTAAATGATCAGATAGAAAGGGAGAGAAATTGGAGAAGAGGAAAGTAGAAAATTGAAGGGAGGATAAGGTAATTGAGGAAGAGTTTTTCTTCTTATGTTCAGCCAGCAGCCCTGGAAGCTGAGAGTTGTGACAGAATCTAGTCATTCATAGGAGTATGCCCTCACATAGGAGAAAGGAGATTGGTGCAAAAAGTGACCTTTAGGAGAGGAGGCTAATGCTAGTTTTTTGTGCTCAGTGTGAGATAGATCAGCCAGTGATGCAGGCATAGGAGAAAGCAGCTGCAGCCTCTGAGTCTATTTGGAGGGGTTGCTGATGGTGATGTTTGGCTGTCAATCAACGCCCTACAGTTCAAAGCCACCAGCCACCGCATAGGAGAAAGTGCAGCCTTCCTCTGCAAAGAAACCCCAGGACTCAGTTCCACATTGTGCTAAAAAGTGTTGCTGAGAGTTGGACTTGAGACCATGCTATGAGCCTGATTTGGTGTCTGGTTTATTTGGGGTGAGTTTTTCTTCCTTTTCCCTTACTCACTCCCAGACTGCCCTATAGCTTAAGCTGTGAGAGGTCTCATCAGTTTCCCTATATGATCTCTCACATACTCAGCTTTAGGTTACCTTGAAATCTTCCTGATCTTTCTACCCCATATCTTTAACACCTGTGGGTTCTGTGGAGTATTTTTTTTGCCCCTCCTCGACCTTCGGCCAGCTTCCCCCCTGCCCCCAGACGCTGAAATAGCTCTCTTTCCTGTCTTCAGTCAATATAATATTTTATCTTCTCAGATGCTCATAATCTAGGATCAATATTTGTATTTGTTTCACTGAGTTTCTCAAAATCTCAGTTGAAAGAGGGATCTGGTGTGGTCAGTTAGAAGACCACCATCTTCTGCCTTAAACCTCCAAAGGTATAACCCCTGCCTGGTTTTTCTTGTTGTTGTTGGTTGCTGTAGAATTGATTCTGACTCATGATGACCTCATATATGCAAAGTAGAACTGCAGCATAGGGTTTTCAAAGCTATGATCTTTTGGAAGCAGATCTCTAGGTCTATCTGTTGGCTAGTTGTTGTTATGTGCCGTCGAGTTGGACCTGACTCATAGTGACCCCTCCTTGGGTTTCCGAGGTGGTATCACTACGGAAGTAGATTGCCCCATCTTCCTTCCGAGGAGTGGCTGGTGGATTTAAACCACCAACCTTCTGGTTAGCAGTCGAATGCCTTAGGCACTACACCACCAGAGTGAAATCTGTGTGGTATTTAATGGGTCAGGCCAGAGTAGGAACTTTGGAGGTTTTAGGTATGGGAAAGAATATTGTGCACATCTCACACCCCCATTCCCATTCTGCCTCTATGTATTTAAAACTAAAAACACCATACAAAAGTATAGGCCAGTCTAACAAAGTTCTGACTTTTTTCTCCCAAGGTGATTTCTGGGGATGCTTTTTAGGGAAATAGCAAATTCTTTCCAAAATAATTTTTTTTGGATAGTGATGCTTTGCTGGTCTTCAACTGTGGACCAAGGGAACATGGAACAGTAGATTGCCTCATATTGAAAAATTATTCTTTTTGTGGGTTTCCCTGTCCTCCCTCTATACCCCTAGTCTGGGCTGTGGCCCCATCTCAAGCCTGTGTGACTGCCACTAGGTGTTGTTTTTTTTTTTTTTTTAAATCTCTTTTCAGCCCCTTTCTTCTCAGGCCTCAGGCTTGTGCTTTCTGCCCCTCTGTTGCACTATAGGCCAGCCTTCTGGCTAAAGAAATAACATAGGTCCCTGTGGCAGATGGGCCTAGGGTTATGGGTGGATTACTGTAACTTCAAGAGTTTAGCTTGTACTTATGGAGCTCTGGTAGCGTAGTGCCTAAGGCCCTTGACTGCTAACCAGAAGGCTGGAGGTTCAAACCCATCAGCCACTCCTTGGAAGGAAGATGGGGCAATCTACTTCCGTAGTGATACTACCTTGGAAACCCAAGGAGGGGTCGTTATGAGTCTGGTCTGACTCGAAGGCACATAACAACAAAACAACAACATGTATACTTACGGATGCCGTCAGTACTCGTTATGAAAGGGTCACAAAAATACTCTGAATTTGGGCCACACCTGTGGCTAGGGCTTTCACGAACATTGTCTTATCTAATCTTCATTATCATTTCCATGCTACAGATGAAGAAGCTGATGCTAGGGTTGCTTAATAAGCAGTAGAGTCTGATTTTGAACTCAGGTCTGAGTGACTAGTTTTGGTGGTACTCTGGGGGATGGAACAGGGGCAGTAACTCTTGCCCCACAGAGACTGTGTAGTTGGTCATAAACTTAGACCACAGAGAAGACTGCATCTCTAGTAAGTAGGGTGCCATTTCTCTCATAGTAAAAACAATGGTGCAAAGAACGTGGGTCCTTTGGACAGTGATAAGGAAGAGAACATGTAAGAGAAACAGGTAAGATCTCTGTGATTTTCTTTTTTTCTGTCTTCTGTGAGAAATACCATAGGATTAGATCTCCTTATTTAATTTTCAACCTAGATTTTTTTTTTTTTTTAATTGTGACTTGGGTGAAGATGTACAGAGCAAATTCACTTTCCATACAGCAGTTCACATATACTTTGTCTCATGACATTGACCACAGTTTACCACAATGCA
>NW_006921738.1:5163293-5166369 GCF_000298275.1 Orycteropus afer afer | reverse complement strand
TCCCAATCTGTAGGTTCTCTTTTGACTCTTTTGGAGAAGTCTTTGGAAGCACAATTTTCAACCTAGATTCTTGAAGAGAGAAGCAAAACTACACAATACCATTGTTTCTGTTTCACTGTGAAATAACACTCATAAAACTAGAGATTACAGGGGAGCAGACTCCAAGACCAAATCTGATAATGTTGTCAGCATTGTAAGTCTGTTTGTTTGAGTTTCTCACTTTATTTGGAGAAATCCTCATGGAATTTTCTAGAGGAGCTTTCCCCATTGTGATGGCCATAGGCTGGGGACCCCAAATAAAGGGTTTCTGAGTAGAGGAGGAGAAACAAAAGAGATATATGAGTGGATTTGGGGGTCCTTCCCTTGGGTCATATGGATGATCCCCCTTCCATTTCCTTCATGGTGGTAGTGTCTGTTTACCTATGTTCTCAGTGGGCTCTGAGCTTCTCAGAGTTGAGCACTACTGTTTTCTTCACCTTGGTATCCTTATCACCTTGTACAGTATCTGGTATATAGTAGGTACTCGAGGATGTTTGGACAGATGAATGGATGAATGGAGGAATGAAAAGCAGTGGAAAAGTCTTGGGACCAGGAAGTATTTTGGCAATGTGGATAAAGAGTGGGCTCCAGAGTCTGACTGTTCTGTTTCTCTCTAGGCCCCATCTCCTCTCATTGCTTAACCTTGGACAAAGTGCTCAATGTCTCCAGCTTCCATCTTATCTGTTATATGCTGATAAAAATGGATTATGGTGGTATTTACCTTACAGAATTGTTACAGGGTTAAATGGGTTATTGTCCTGGGTTGGGCAGGATATTATACCTGATGAAGCAATCTAAGCTTTTAAATAAAATTTCAAAGGAAGTATTGAGCTAGAGATTGAAGAAGGCCTAGATGGGTGAGGTGGAGTCTGGAAATGTTCAAGATAAATAAGGATAATTGGTTTGGGTAAGAGATTTAAAATTGCTAGAAAAGACTGAAGGTAGGAAATAAATGGGAGTCCAGTAAGACTGGATGAGGGGAAAATGAGAAAGTTAAAAAGTTAGGCAGACTATCTCCTGAACAAATAAAAGTTCCCACAATGGGTAATAGGACTTTTAATTAATTAATTAATTTAAGATGATTTAAATATTTTTGACTGACATTATGCGTAGTTACAATCTGTTACCACCTGAAATAGTTGAATGTTTACCAGTTCTTTTTGGTACAGTGACTGTATATTCCTTCCATCTTCCTTTGATGCTTCCTGCGTCCTTCATTATTTTACCCATAGAATCCTTCAATATTGCAACTCAAGGCTTAGATTTTTTCTTCAGTTCTTTTAGCTTGAGGAATGCTGAGTGTATTCTAATTCCATATCTTTGCATATTTCATTGTAATACTTTAATTTGTCTTTGGGAGCTCTGGTAGCATAGTACCTAAGGCACTTGACTGCTAACCAGGAGGCTGGCGGTTCAAACCCACCAGCCACTCCTCAGAAGGAAGGTTGGGCAATCTCCTTCCGTAGTGATACTGCCTCAGAAACCCAAGGAGGGGTCGCTATTAGTTGGGTCAACTCGAGGGCACATAACAACAACAACAACAACAATTTGTCTTTGAAATCTTCTGTTCAGCTCTTTCACGTCTTAACAGAAGAAATTATGATACTTTAGATACTGTACATTTAAGAGCAAGTTTCAGAGTCTTTTCTCATGTCCGTTTTGGTCTTTTCTTTCTTTCCTATCTCTTTAATGAACAATGACCTTTTGCTTTTTTCATGTATGATGATGTCCTTCATGTCATCCCACAACTTGGTCTGCAGTCATTAGTGTTCACTGTGTCACATCTATTCTTGAGATGTCTTTAAATCCAGGTAGGGTATACTCAAAGTTGTACTTTGGCTTTTGTGAACTTGTTTTAATTTCTTCAGCTTCAACCTGAACTTGCATATGAGCAATTGATGGTCTTTACACAGTTGGCCCCTGGCCTTGTTCTGACTGATGATATTAAGCATCTCCACCATCAGTTTGATTCCTGTGTATTTGATCTGGCAAGATCCATGTGCATAGTTGCTGTTTATGTTTTTTAAAAAAGGTATTCACAATGAATAAGTCATTGATCTTAGAAAATTCTATCATGCAGTCTCTGGTGTCATCTCTGTCACCAAAGCCATATTTTCCAGCTACTCATCCTACTTCTTTATTTGCAACTTTTGCATTCTGATCACCAGTAATTATTGAAGCACATTGGTTACATGTTTGATCAGTTTCAGACTGCAAAATTCGGTAAAAATCTTCCATTTCTTCATCTTTGGTATTAGTGGTTGATGCATAAATTTGAATTATTAACTGGTCTTCCTTGTAGGCATATGGATACTATCCAATCACTGACTGAACTGTACTTCAGGATAGATCTTGAAATACTCTTTTTGACTATGTATGTGATAACTTTTGATGCCAAGAGTTCTAACAGGACAAGGGAGTCCTGCGTGGTTTAAAGTCAGGAAAGGTGTGTGTCAGAGTTGCATCCTTTCACTATACTTATTCAGTCTGTATGCTGAGCAAATATTCTGAGGAGCTGAATTATCTGAAGAAGAATGTGGCATCAGAATTTGAGAAAGACTTATTAACAGCATAAAATATGCAGATGATACAACCTTGCTTTCTGAAAGTGAGGAGAACTTGGAGCAATTATTGATGAAGATCAAAGACTACAGCATTCAGTATGAATTATAACTCAACATAAAGAAAAGAAAAATATTTACAACTGGATGAATAAGCAACATCATAATAAACAAAGAAAAGATTGAAGTTGTCAAGGATTCCATGTTACTGGAATCCACAACTGGTGCCCATGGAAGCAAACCAAAAGAAAAAACAAACTAACAAACACAGTGCTGTGCGGTTGGATCTCACTCATAGAGACCCCTCCTTGGTTTTCCAAGGCAGCCAGCAGGCAAGAAATCAAATGATGTGTATTGCATTGGGCAAATCTGCTGAAAAAGACATCTTTGAAGTATCGAAAAGGAAAGATATCACTTTGAGTACTGTTGTTGTTGTTGTTAAGTGCCTTCGAGTCGTTTCCGACTCATAGCGACCC
>NW_006921738.1:5129057-5147744 GCF_000298275.1 Orycteropus afer afer | reverse complement strand
ATCATTTCTAATTTTTCATTTATTTTGTCATTTTGTTCTTGTGTTTTCTTCCAAAATTCTTCTAGTAATTTGTCCATGTTTTCCTTGGTCTGTCTCTCAATCTTTTGAAGATACCTAAATATGATGATTCTTTGAATTCCTTATCAGTGAGTTCCAATGGTGTTTCTTCCTCAGGGATGTGTTGTGGGTCTGTATCCTGCTTCCTTTTTTCTACCACTTTATTTTGCTTCTTTTTGTGGACTGTGATGGTGTGTTGTCTCTGAGACATTGTGATGTTGTTCTCTTTAGATCTCTGTTAGCTGTTTATGAAGAGAAACTAAGGGTGAGGCAGGCTTTTTTTGGTGGTTGTTTATCATTGTCCTGTTGGTGGAGGAGGAGGTAGTATCTCTCACTTAGTAAGTGAAGCTTTCTAGTAGTCTGTGCATCTGGGATGTCTTTGCAGTTCCTAGCAAGTGGAGCCTGTTCTTAAGTCCCTGGAACCTGGGAGAATGCTGTTGCTTTAAATATCCCAAATGTTCAAGCCACTTGGAAACCTTCAAAATGGCTGCGTCCTCTGGACAGACAAAAGTCCACCGCTCAGTCCGCCTTCCTCTTCTCTGCTTCCCCTTTTATTCCCCAGCCACCAGAGCAGTCTTCCATGCAGTCCATGGCTAGCTGGGCCAATTTTTAGGGTAATTCTTAGGCCCTACCACCACTCAGCAGTATCCAAGCTGTCTGTACTGTCAGGATCATTGCCAGACCACAGCTCGGTTTATCTCCTTTTTTTGGTATTTTCATGCAAATTCTTCTGCTAGTTGGTGTTTAGTGCACTTCTATATCCTTCCCTTCAAAGCTCAGGTGTCCAGTATTATCTTCTGTGTCTGTGTTAATTGGTTTCCCTTTTCTTTGTTGAAGAGGGTCTATGCAGTCTTTCTGCCTATTCCGCCATCTAACTGGAACTTGGGTTATATAATTTTGCATGTCCATGAACAAGACTGCTTGTGTCCCCACAACTTGTCAACACAATGTTGTTGCACTTTTGCTAATCTATGAGGTGAGACATATTCTCTCTGTGTAGTTTTAACTTTCATTTTCATTATGACTGGAGATGAGCATCTTTCCAGGTAATTAAGAGTCATTTATATTTCTTCTACTTTATGAGTTATCTGTTAACGTTCATTACCTATTTTTCTATTATTTTAAACTTATTGCTGTTTGGATTCTAGAATACCTACGGGACTCATTCATCAACTATTTATAGATTAACTACTATGCACCAGGCTCCATGAAGGTACTGGGACTAGATAGAGATGAATAGGATGCTGGCTATGCCTTCTAGAAGCTCATAGTCTAGTAAGGAAGTCAGGTATCTAGACAAAAAATACTGTATGATAGCCAAGCAGTATGATAGAGGTATGTGGAAGACACTGTGAGCCCACAGAGGAAGTAGGGAAAGTGGACAAGTGAGGAGGCAGAGAGAGTAAATACTTTCTAGGCTGACAGGAAGGCTAAGAAAAACCCAGGCTGAGGAAATTGTGACTCTTAATTTCATCTTTCCTTAATGGTATTCTGTCACTCTCATCCTCACCCCTCCACTTCAACACTAGTCACTTTGTGACTTTGTGAGTGCTAAATACATGTTCCCTGAGTGGAGTAACTGAAGAAGCATCTGACGCAAAGGCCTGCTGAGGTGTGAGAAGGCTGGGTGGGGGTGTGGACAAGGTCGTCCTCACAGGCAGGCCATGGCTGCATCCTGCTCTTTCTCAATCTTTCTCTTGCTGGCAGGAAATATTGGAGCCTACTTTGAGTCATCCTCACTTTCAAGGAGCTGACCCATCAAACTTGGTTTCAGTTCTTTTCTTTTTCCTTCTTATCTCTTCACTTCAGTTAAACCTCTTGAGTGACTATCCTCATCACCAATTTTTCTCTCTTTTTGTTTGTATCCCCGCACTATTCCCTAAGCCAATGTGCTAGATATGTTCTGTCTATTTTATATAATTTGTCCCTTTCTTTTTATCAATACCCCTATGTTCCCCATTTATGCAACAAATAGACACTCTAAACTTAGAAAGACAGGTGATCTACAATTGTTTTTATCTTGGCATTTTCCAAAGTTTACTCACAATCCCTGTAGAGAGCAGCTTTAAAACATTTGGTAAAGAATACACATTTGAGTTCAGATCTGAGTTTGAGCTCTATCTCTGCCCCTTAGTTCATAACCTTGCAAAACTGATGTTAGTTCTCTAAGATTCCATTTCCACATCTATAAAATGAGACAAGTAGTCCCCCTGTCCTATGGTTGTTTGCCTAAGGCATTTAACTGCTACCCAGAAGGTTGGCAGTTCAAACCCACCAGCCATCCTGGGAAGGAAGATTGGGCAATCTACTTCCATAGTGACAATGCCTCGGAAACCCAAGGAGGGGTCTCTATGGGTCAGATCCAACTTAATAACAATGAGTTTGGTTTTTTGTTTTGGTAGCATAGAGTGTGGCCATAGAGACACACTAGGAAAACCATTGGCCTTATTACTATGCAAGTAGATTGTTCTCTTTTCTATCAACCACTTGCACATGCTCAACGGACACTGACAGAGCAGACAGAATCTGACTGGGATTAGTGACTCCTGGTTGAATACACAACACACACAGACCCAGTGTTACCACTTGAAACCCTCTGCACTGTTGTTGTTGTTGTTATGTGCCGTCGAGTCGCACCCGACTCATAGCGACCCCTCCTTGGGTTTCCGAGGCAGTATCACTACGGAAGTAGATTGCCCCATCTTCTGCACTAGAAGATGTCAAGTCAACTCAGGATTTATCCCCGAGTCAAGCTGAGCTTTCCCTTCCTTGTGTTTCTACTCCCTGTCCCCGCCTTGTCTATTTGCCAAGCTTAAGTGACCTAGGGTAAATGTTAAGAAAACAAACTTGTGGGAATGTGATGTGTATGTGTGTGAGTTTAGATCATCCCAGTGGGATACCTTTGTACATAGGTTCTCTCCCTCCTCCCCTATCTGTTTGCCCTGTAAACAAGCAGATTTCCCAGAGGGTGAGGTGGAACTTCCCTGCCTGGAGTTTCTGCTGATTTTGTGTTCTTTAGTGCTGTTGTCTGTCTGAAGTAGTGTCTGGTAAAGACAAATTACCATTTATTGTTGGAGGGGAAAAAAAAATGAAAAGAAAAAAAGGAAACAACAACAACAAAACCCCAAACCCCAGCCTTTTATTTCAGCGCCCCTCTAAATTGCCAAAGTTCTTATTGTGGAGAGAAGGAACAAGTGGGGTTTATCTGCTCTGCCAGGCAGCCAAGTGAATATCAAAGCTCTTAGGACTCTAGGAGGTGAGGGGCATAATATGAATAGAGACCAAATGAGGCTCTGGTAGCATAGTGCCTAAGGCATTTGACTGCTAACCAGAAGGCTGGCAGTTCAAACCCATCAGCTACTCCCCAGAAGGAAGACTGGGAAATCTACTTCCATAGAGATACCACCTCAGAAACCCAAGGAGGGGTTACTGTGAGTCAGATTTGACTTGATGACAGTGAGTTTTTATTTTTACTCCCAGAAAGTCTGGGAACTCACAAGGAGCCAGGCTGCTTGTGATGGGGCTGTTGGACAGGAAGAGAGGAAGGAATTTCTTTCTTTCTTCCAGTTTTAGCATGGAGAGAAAAGATTCTAAGGAATCTGAAATGGAATTGATGAGATCATTCTGTGGTATGGGGATTAAGACAGTCTCTTGTGCTTTCAAAATACTGGCTGCCTGTTGAAGAGGTAGGGTAGCAATGCATGCTCAGTAAGAGTCATAATCATTATGTTGCTAGTTGCCGTTGACTTGGATCTGACTCATGGTGACCTTACACATAACAGAACTCAACTTTACCCAGTCCTGTGCCATCTTCATGATCATAACAATCATAATAGCTAGTAGTTTTTTTTTTTTTTTCTGTGTGTATATAATATGCTAGGGTCTCTGAAAAGTACTTTACATACTGTATGTAGTTTCACTTAGTCCTCACCACAGTCCTGTATTGTAATATTGCTCTCCCTCTCCAACATGTGAGGAAATTGAGGGTTAATGAGATTAAATTACTTGCCTAAGATCACACAGAAGCAAGATTTAAATTTAGGACTACCTGACACCAAAGTCTACTCTTAACCATTAGGCTTTGTTGCCTCCTAAGACATTTTAAAAATCAAATACTGAAAAACAAACAAACAAACAAGGAAAATTAATCTTCTTCAGTGACTAAACATAGAGAGGGTAATATAAGGGGAGATAGGATGGGTCTGGAGTTTTGAGTTGGTTATACTTTTGTCTTACTCTGACCCTGAACAGGTTACTTGGATGCACAATTTACGACAGTGCAACAGCTCCCCTCCCACTTCCTCCCAACAGTTAGTTACCTCTTCTCTGTGTCCACTGCTCCATGCACTCCTGTCCCCTGAGCTGTCTCTCTGTGCATAAATAGCCCTTCTTTTTCACCATGATTGTTCTCTCCAAGGAGTGTATCTACCTCGGGTAAATGTTCAACTCATATGCCTGTCTTTTGTTTGGCTGGAAGCCACAGGTATGGGTTCAAATCCAGACCTGAAAGGCAGCTAGGGGCCATAGTCTCAGTGGTTCCACTAGGCTCTTTCAGACGAGCAAACCTGGTCCCCGCCTTTTTTTCCCCAAATGATTTTGAGTTTTGTTCCACATTGTTCTCCCTCTCTATCCAGGATCTCCTACATAGATCACCCTCTGAGTGGCTGACAGTGGTAGCCAGGCACCATCTATTTCTTCTGGTCTCATAGTCATATAAGCATGGTGTACCAATTGCTTGGACTAATTGTTTCCATGAATCTTTGGTTTTCTTCATTCTTTTCTGTGGATGAGGAGAGACCCGTTGTTGCATCTAGATGGCTGCTTGCAAGCTTTTAAGATCCTGGTCACTACTCGCTAAAGTAGGAGGTGGAACAATGTTTTGTGTAGTATGTTATGTCAGTTGAGCTTGATGTCCCCTGTGACTATGGTCCTGAGCCCACAGGTTCAACTACTCACTCCCTCTAGGTAGCTGGCTGTGACCAAGAAGTGACTACAAACTTGTCCCTTGTCAGCTCTACTATACACCTGGGAATTCTTACAGAACATACAAATACACTTATAGAACTATTCTCTGCCAACCCTATACATGGTCTTGGGTACACTCCTCGCTACATAGACATACCTAATAGTTCAGCCTGTTCACCCATGTATCCACCCGATATTCATGTTTGCCTTCACTGACAATGCAGTACTGTATATGCAAAAGGGTTCATCTTTATTGTCTGTAATTCCCTTGTACCTCTCTATGTCTTCCTCCTCCTCAATGCCACCATGTTGGTCACTCACATTTGGTACATTGCCCTTCTCTTCATCCTACATCTCTTTTTAAGAGCATGAAAAATTGCCTGGAATGTCTCCCTTTGCTCTCAACTCCCAGCCATGTCACACTGCTTTAGTCAATCACAGGCAAGAAGATTGGGACCACCATGGTGAACACAGACTAATCAGGTTTTACCTTTGAGAAACTTAGGGTAGAATTATTCTTCCTAGAGATATGAGTGTGCAGGGAGGTGAACACTGGTCTAACATTGGAGTTCTTTGACTGCTTGAAGAAGTGAGGATGACTGTTGGTTAAAAAAACCCACTGCCATCGAGTTGATTGCAACTCAGAGTGACCTTATAGAACAGAGTAGAACTGCTCTGTAGGGTTTCCAAAGCTGTAAATGTTTACAGAAGCAGACTGCCTCATCTTTATCCCATGAAGCAGCTGGTGGGTTCAAACTGTGGGCCTTTTGGTGCAGTGCCACCAGAACTCCTGAAACCGTGTTGTCTGGAAATTGAATCTGATATAACTGCTTGGAGGGCAGCTATGCCCACCACTGTACAACCAAACCTGGCTGACTGCTGGTTAAGTGCTTAAAAATGTCCTACAATGTGTCACATGCCCAAAACAGAACCGAGCATGCATGCTGTGAGGGCTTTGTGAATGCTGGCTGGCTCTCTTCCCATTCATTCATGTGAATGAGGGGAGGTGGAATAATGATTAGCTAAGTTTTCTATTATGTTGTCGTTGTTAGGTGTCATTGAGTTGGATCCTACTCATAGCAACCTTATGTACAACAGAATGAAATGGAAAACACTGCCCAGTCCTGCATCAGCCTCACAATCCTTGCTAAACTTGCGTCCGTCCTTGTAGCCACTGTGTCAATCCATCTTGTTGAGGGCCTTCCCCTTTTTCGACACCCCCCCACCCCCACTACACACACTTTACTAAGCATGATATCCTTCTCCAGAGAATGGATGCTTCTGACAACATGACCAAAGTAGGTGAGACGAAGTCTGGCCATTCTCCCTTCCAAAGAGCATTCCAGCTGCACTTATTCCGGGACAGATCTGTTAGTTCTTCTGGTGGTTCATGGTATTTTCAGTATTCTTTGCCAACACCACAACTCAAAAGCATCAACTCTTCTTTCATCTTCCTTATTCATTGTCTGGCTTTCAGTTGCCTATGAGGTGATTGAAAATGGCTTGGTTTGCAGCAGATTTGCCAAGTACATAATATATTGTCTGATTTCTTGACTGTTGCTTCCATTGATGTTGATGGTGGGAACAAGGAATATGAAATCTTTGACAACATCAATCTTTTCTCCATTTATTGTGACGCTGCTTATTGGTCCAGTTGTGAGGATTTTCATTTTCTTTACATTAAGGAAGAGGTCTGGTGGTGTAGTGCCTAAGGTATTTGACTGCTAACCAGTAGTCTGACAGTTCAAACCCACCAGACATTCCTTAGAAGGAAGATTGGGCGATCTACTTCTGTAGAGATACTGCCTCAGGAACCCAAAGAGAGGTCACTATGAGTCCAATAGACTTGACGAAAGTGGGTTTGGTTTGGTTTGGTTTGATGTTAAGGTGCAACTGCAGACCATAGTCTTTAATCTTCATCAGTAAGTGCTTCAAGTTATATTCACTTTCAGCAAGCAAGGTTGTGTCGCCTGCATATTGCAGGTTGTTAATGAGTCTTCCTCCAAGCCTGATGCCATATTCTTCTTCATATATTCCAGCTTCCCTGATTATTTGCTCAGCATGCAGACTGAATAAACCAAAACCAACCGACCACTGCCGTGGAGTTGGATCTGACTCATAGAGACCACTCCTTGGGTTTCTGAGGCAGTATCACTACGGAAGTAGATTGCCCAACCTTCCTTCCGAGGAGTAGCTGGTGGGTTTGAACTGCTAGCCTTCTGATTAGCAGTCAAATGCCTTAGGCACTATGCCACCAGAGCTCCCATACAGATTGAATAAGTGTGGTGAAAAGATACAACCCTGAATCACTCCCTTCCTGATTTTAAACCATGCAATATCCCCTTGTTCTGTTTGAACAAGGTCTATGTACAGGTTCCTCATGAGCCCAATTACGTGTTCTGGAATTCCCATTTTTCTCAGTGTTAATAATTTGTTTTGACCCACAGAGTTGAATGCTTTTGCATAGTCAATAAAACACAAGTAAACAACTTTCTGGTATTCTCTGCTTTCAGCCAAGATCCCTTTGACATCAGCAATGATGTCTTCTGAATCCAACTTGCATTTCTGGAAGTTCCTTATCAATATACTGCTGCAACATTTTTAAATTATCTTCAGCAAGATTTTGCTTGAGTATGATATTAATGATAATTAATGGCAATTTTGATAATTGCCACATTCTGTTGAATCACCTTTGGATTGGGTACAAATATGGATCTCTTCCAGTCAGTTGGCCAGGTAGCTATCTTCCAGATTTCTTTGCATGCACGAGTAAGGGCCTCCAGTGTGGCATCTATTTGTTGTAACATCTCAATGGGTATTCTGTCAGTTCCTGGAGCCTTGTTTTTCACCATTTCCTTCAGTGAGGCTTTGACTTCTTCAATACCATTAGTTCTTTCTTTCTTTCCTTTTTTTTTTTTTAAATTGTGATTTGGGTAAAAGTTTACAGAGCAAATTCACTTTCCATCCAATAGTTCACATACACTTTATCTCATGACAGTGACTGCAATTTCCCACAATGCAACAGTTCCCCTCCCACTTCTTCCCCATAGCCACCTCTTCCTTGTGTCCTTCCCTCTCATGCACTCATGCCCCACGAGCTGTTTCCCTGTGCATACACAGTCCTTCTATTCTTCCATGATTGATCTCTCAAAGGAGTGTATCTACCTAATGTAAATGTTCAGCTCACATGCCTGTCTTTTGTTTGGCTGGAAGTCACAGGAATGGGTTCAATTCCATACCTGAAGGTCATCTACGTAGGGACCATAGTTTCAGGGGTTCTACCAGGCTCTATTAGACCAACAAACTTGGTCCTTTTTTTTTTTAATGATTTTGAGTTTTGTTCCATGTCTTTCTCCCACTCTATGCAGGATCTCCTACATAGATCCCCCTCTAAGTGGTTGACAGTGGTAGCTGGGTACCATCTAGTTCTTGTCTCATGGTCATGTAGCCTGAGGATCACATAGTGTACCAGTCCCTTGGACTAATTGGTTCCATACATCTTTGGTTTTCTTCATTCTTCTTTACTCTGGACAAGGAGAAACCCATTGTTGCATCTAGATGGCTGGTTGCAAGCTTTTAAGATCCCAGTTGCTACTTGCCAGTGTAGGATGTGGAACAATATTTTTGTGTAGTATGTTATGCCAGTTGAGCTTGATGTCCCCTGTGACTATGGTCCCAAACCCACAGGTCCAACTAATCACTCCCTCTGGGTAGCTGGCTGTGATTACAACCTTGCCCCTTGTCAGCTCTACTATATATATACCTGGACATTCTTACAGAATATACAACTACACTTGTAGAAACATCACCTGCCAATCCTATACATGGTCATGGGCACACTTCCTGCTGCATAGACATACCTGATCATTCAGCCTGTCTACCCATCTATCCACCTATAAATCAATGTTTTTCATCACTGACAACACAGTACTGTATGTACAAAGGGTTCTTTTTGGTTATCTGTACCTCCCATGCACTTGTATTCCATTGGTTCTTGATTATATGCCAGCTCCTGAAATTGATGAACATCAATTCATTCTTTTTGGTACAGTGACTCTGTGTATTTCTCCATCTTCTTTAGATGTTTCCTGAATCATTCAATATTTTCCCATAGAATCTTTTAATATTTCAACTTGAGGCTTGAATTTTTCTTCAGTTCTTTCAGCTTGAGATATGTTGAGTGTGTTCTTCCCTTTTGGTTTTCTAGCTCAAGGTCTTTGCACATTTCATTAAAATAATTGACTTTGTCTTCTTGAGCTGCTCTTTGAAATATTCTGTTCAGCACTTTTATCTTGTCATTTCTTCCATTTGCTATAGCTATCCTCCATTCAAGAGCAAGTTTCAGAGTCTTTTCTGACATCCATTTTGGTCTTTTCTTTCTTTCTTGTCTTTTTAATGACATTTTATTTTCTTTATATATGATATTCTTGATGTCATCCCACAATTCATCTGGTTTTTGGTCATTGGCATTCAGTGTGTCAAATCTATTCTTCAGATGTTCTCTCAGTTGAGGTGGGATATAATTAAGGTCATATATTGCTTCTTGTGGACATGTTTTGTCTTCAACTTCAACTTGAACTTGTATATCAGCAGTTGATGGTCTGTTCCACAGTCAGCTCCTGGCCTTGTTTTGGCTGAAGGTACCGAGCTTCTCCATCACCTCTTTGCATAAATACAGTCGATCTGATTCCTGTGTATTTCATCTGGCAAAGTCCGTGTGCATAGGCACCATTTATGTTGTTCAAGAAAGGTATTTGCAATGAATAAGTCATTGGTCTTATAATATCCTATCATGTGATTCCCAGCACATTTCTATCACCAATGGCTTATTTTCCAACTACTGGTGATTCTTCTTTGTTTCCAACTTTTGCATTCCAATCACCAGTAATAATCAACACATCTTGATTGCATGTTTGGTCAATATCAGACTGTAGAAGTTGGTAAAAATCTTCAATTTCCTCATCTTTCGCTTCAGTGATTGGTGTATAAATTTGATTAATAGTCACATTAACTGCTCTTCCTTGTAGGTATATGGATATTATCCTATCACTGACAGTGTTGTACTTCAGGATAGATCTTGAAACATTTTTTGTGACAATGAATGCCATACCATTCCTCTTCAAGTTGTCATTCCTGGTGTAGTAGATCATACAGTTGTCTGATTCAGAATGGCCAAAAGCTGTCCATTTCAGCTCACTAACACCTAGGATATTGTTCTTTATGTGTTCCATATAATTTTTCACAATTTCCAATTTTCCTAGATTCATACTTAATACATTCTATGTTCTGATTATTAATGGATGTCTGCAGTCTGCAGCTGTTTCTTCCCATATTCCATTGTACCACATCAGCAAATGGAGATTCCAAAACTTTTACTCCATCCATGTCATTAAGGTTGACTCTATTTGGAGGAGACAACTCTTCCCCAATCATATTTTGAGTGTCTCCTGACTTGAGGGGCTCATCTTCTGGCACTATAGCAGACAACGTTTCAGGGCTTTTCCTAATGCTTTTCAGTAATATATCAGACAGTGTTCCATCAGGTTTTCATTGGCCATTTCTTTGAAAAGTGGATGGCCCCTTCCTTCTTCTGAGTCTGTCTTAGTCTGGAAGGTCCCCTCAACCCTGTCCACCATGGGTGATGCTGCTGGTATTTGAAATACCAGTGGCATAGCTTCCAGCCTTACAGCAATGCACAGGCCATCACACTATGACAAACTGACAGATGAGTGGTAGAAGTTTTCAATTATAGATTGCTTTGGAAAGATATATTGTGATGCCTTTATGCAAGCCACCAACTCACTGAAAGGGAAACACAAAACAAAAACAACAATCAAAAACCAGAGAAGACAAAAGAGTTGTTTGTATTAGGGGCAGTCTTGGCTGAGAGTTCTTTAGGAGAGGAAAAGAACATTTATCCTATTGGAAGATAGTTTTCAAAAAATGGTAAAATCACGACTATCATATACATACAAAGATGAACATATATCTTTCCTCTGAATATGGTTAGATATTTACTTGTACAAGCATACGCTCTCTCTGTGGCTACCAAAATATATGTAGCACTGGCTGCCTCTGGGTTGGAGACTGGTGGCTAGAGGGCAGGGATGGGAGGAAGACTCTTTACCGCTTTCTATCTTTTGGATTCTGAGTTACGTGAATATTGCCAAACCCACCAGCTTCTGGTTAGCAATCAAATGTCTTAGGCACTATGCCACCAGAGCTCCTAATGTGAATATAACTTATTGAAAAATAAAAGAAAAAAAAAAAAAAACACTTGTCAAAGAATTTATTTCACCCATATGCTACAAGGATATTCAAATGGAGTTAAACTGATTTTTCTCATAGCAAGAGAGGAAGTCAACTGATAAGACAGAAATTATATATCTATCAGCTGCCTACAACTTACAAAGAGCTGCAAAACAGCTCAAAGACAATAAAAACAAAAATAAAAATAAAACTCACTTTCATTGAGTAGATTCTAACTTGTAGTGAACCCCACTGGATTTCCAAGGCTGTAGATCTTTACGGAAGCAGACTACCTCATCTTTCTTCCATGGAGCAGCTGATGGGTATGAACAACCAAACTTTTGGTAAGCAGCCAGATGACTTAAGCACCATGCCAATAAACAGGGCTAATATCTCATAACCCAGGAGGGTATGCTATAAGCGATGCATAGTTTCCATTGAAACACAATTCTTTTCTCCACCTGTTATCACACCCTTTTGATCAACTAATCTCAAAGAAGCATTATTCTTGGTCACAAAACAAGATTAGTCTCATTATACTTCCCTGGTTATATACATAGGTTCAACAAGAGTATTTATTTTTCCATATGGGCCTTTTTAAATTTGTTTTGTTGAAAGTTTGAATAAGGAATCTCACACTGGACTTTTAGAAGCCTCTTGAAGCTAGGAAATCAAGCCAAGATCTTGCCACCTGATTGGGGTAAATTAATTTGGGCGAATTCTTCTATTCCTGAGGTCCCTGAAATGTCTTTCCCTTTCTAGGACATGACCTTCCTTACTCACCTGTAAGTCTGAGAACACTGTATGCCAATAACCAGGCCAGTTTTCCCAAGAGGGCTTTGTAAACATTATCTACTGCCATCCAGTTGATTCTGACTCACAGTGACCCTATAGGACAGAATAGAACTGTCCCATAGAGTTTCCAAAGCTATAAATCTTTATAGACTGCCTCATCTTTACAGACTGCCTCATCTTTTTTTCTGTGGAGCACCTAGTAGGTTTTAATTCCCCACCTTTTGGTTAATAGTCAAATGTGTTAACTACTGTACCACCAGAGCTCCTCTTGTAAGCATAGCCCTATAAAATCAATTTTAGTTTCTTAAAAGTGTCTGGTCATATTGGATCAAATGAGCATCATTCTCAAATATGACATACTAGATAAAGTTTTGTTGCTTAATCACTGTCTCCAATTATGTCCTAGTAAAAAGGAGGACCGATTCTTAGTGAACCTATGCAAATAACTATATTACTATGAAAATGGGAATATTTGGTGTTGTTGTAGTGTTGGGTGCCATCAAATTGATAGCAATCCTGTGTACAACAGAATGAAACACTGCCAGTCCTACGTCATCTTCACAATCATTGCTGTGCTTGAACACATTGTTGCAGCCACTGTGTCAGACCATCTTGTTGAGGGTCTTCCCCCTTTTCTTTGACCCTCTACTTTATCAAACATGATATCCTTCTTCAGGGACTGGTCCCTTCTGACAACATGGCCAAAATATATGAGAGGTCTCATGATCCTTGCTTCTAAGAAGCATTCTGGCTGTACTTCTTCAAGACAGATTTGTTTATTCTATGACAGTCCAGGAATTTTCAAATTCTATAGGGGTCAGACATGATTAACATGTTTCTTTTGTTTTAGTTTACAAAATGAAAGTCTACTAAATTGTTATGCATTGTAGATAGCCTAAAAGGAGCTCTGGTGGCATAGTGGTTAATACATTTGGCTGTTAAACAATAGGTCAGTGGTTCAAACCCACCAGCTGCTCCACGAAAGAAAGATGAAGCAATCTACTTCTATAAAGATTTACAGCCTTGAAAACCCAATGAGGATTGCTATGACTCAGAATCGACTAGATAGCAGTGAGTTTTTTTCTGTTTGTTTGTTTGTTAGATAGCCTAGGAGTCCTGGTGGTACAATGGCTGAGTGTTCAGCTACTGGCTGGAAGGTCAGATGTTTGATCCCATCAGCCACTTCGTGGAAGAAAAGAGCTGATGATCTGCTCCTATAAAGACTACCACAAATATCGAACCCATTGCTGTTGAGTTGATTCTGACTCATAGCAACCCCATGTATTATGGGTTGAATTGTGTCCCGGCCAAATATGCTTTAAATCCCAACCTCTTTCCCTGAGGTTACAATCTCATTTGGGAATGTTGTCTTTGTTATGTTGATGAAGCAGGATTAGTATAGGATATATCTTGAATTATTGCCCAGCCCACTGCCATTGAGTTGATTCTGATTCATATTGACTCCCACTGGGTTTCAAAGGCTTTTACAGAAATATGTTGCCTCATCCTCCTCATCTTCCTCCTGCGGAGCAGCTGCAGCTGGTAGTTTTGAACCACTGACCTTCTGGTTAGCAGTCAAATTCCTAACCCGTTATGCCACCAACAAACACAATGCTGCAACGCACTACCATGGAGTAGGATCCGACTCATAGTGACCCCTCTTTGGGTTTCTGAGCAGTGTCACTATGGAAGTAGATTGCCCAACCTTCCTTCTGAGGAGCAGCTGGTGGATTTGAATCGCTACCCTTCGGGTTAGCAGTCAAATGCCTTAGGCACTATGCCACCAGAGCTCCTTATTAAATAATTCAGTGCACCACAGAGATATAAAGGAGATTAAACAAGCAAGCAGAGAAAGATTGATGGGGGAAGATTCATGCCAAGTCACATGAAGATCTCTCAGGAACAAGAAAACAGAAGTTAAAGAAAGAAGGACCTTCCCCCAGAGCCTGACAGAGAGATAAAGCCTTCCCCTAGAGCCAGTGCCCTGAATTTGGACTTCTAGCCTCCTCAACTGTGAGAAAATAAACATGTGTTTGTTAAAACCATTTACTTGTAGTATATTTCTGTTATAGCAGCACTAGATAAGTAAGGTAGAATTCATGTGACAAAGTAGAACTGGCCCACAGGATTTACAAGTCTGTTTGGGTCCGACTCGACGGCACATCACAACAACAACAATAATCTTTACAGAAGCAGATCATCACATCTTTCTCAGTTAGCAGCTGGTGCTTTAACACTGTGCCATCAGGGTTCCTTCCTGTAGGGACTAAAAACAAGGAAACCCTATGGGGCAGCTCTACTCTGTCCTATAGGGTTGCTAGAAATCAGAGTTGACTTGACAGCACACAACCACAACATAGATAGCTTAAGAGGAGAGAGAAAGGGCTTCCTTATAAATTCAGAAAGTAGTAAATTAAAGCATCAACAAAGTTTCCACTTGTCTACAATCATTCTTTAACATTTCATGTGTTGTTGATAGGTGCCCTTGAGACAGTCTGACTCACAGCAACCCTGTACACCACAGAACGAAACACTGCCCGTTCCTGGGCCACTCTTGCAATCTTTACTAATTTCAGCCCTTTGTTGCAGACAGTGTGTCAATCCATCTTGTTGGGGGTCTTCTCCTTTTTCACTGACCCTCCACTTTACCAAGCATGATGTCCTTCTCCGGGGACCAGTCTTTCCTAGCAACGTGACCAAATTACGAGAGGTGAGTCTCACCATCCTCATTCCCAAGGAGCGTTCTGACTGTACTTCAGCCAAACAGATTGGTTTGTTCTGACAGTCCATGCGGTATTCCGTATTCTGTGACATAAGTCAAAGGCATCATTTATTCTTCGGTCTTCCTTACTCACTGCCCAGCTCTCACATGCATATGAGGCTATTGAAATACTGTGTCTTTGGTCTGGTACACCTTAGTCTTCAAAGTGACATTTTTACTCATTAACACTTAAAGAGGTCTTTTGCAGCAGATTTGCCCAATAAAATACATCATTTTATCTCTTGACTTATGCTTCCATGGGCTTTGATTGTGGATACAACTAAAATGAAGTCCTTGACAACTTCAATTTTTTCTCTGTTTAGTATGATGTTGCTTATTGGTTATATTATAAGGGTTTTTGTGTTCTTTATGTTGAGGTGTAATGCATATTGAAGGCTGTAGTTTTTGATCTTCATTAGTAAGGGCTTCAAGTTCTCTTCACTTTCAGCAGGCGAGGTTGTGCCATTTGCATATCACATATTGTTCAAATGAGTCTTCCTCCAATCCTGATGCTTCGTCCTTCATATAGTCCAATTTATTAGATTATTTGTTCAGAAACAGATTGAATAGCATGGTGCAAGGATATAACCCTTACACACACCTTTCCTGACTTAAACTACGCACTATCCCTTTATGCTGTTCTAACAACTACCTCTTCGTCTCTGTATAGGTTCCACATGAGCATAATGAAGTGTTCTGGAACTTCTTTTCTTCTCAATATTATCCATAATTTGTTATGATCCACACAACCAAATGCCTTTGCATAGTCAATAAAAACACAGGTAAATATCTTTCTGGTATTCTCTGATTTCAGCCAAGATCCATCTGACATCAGCAACGATATCCCTCATTTTACATCTTCTTCTGAATCCAGCATGAATTTCTGGCAGTTCCCTCTTGATGGACTGCTGCAACCATTTTTGAGTTATTTTCAGCAAATTTTACTTGTGTGTGATATTAATGATCTTGTTTGATAATTTCCACATTCTGTTGGATCATATTTCTTTGGAATGGGGACAAATACGGATCTCTTCCAGTTGGTTGACCAGGTAGCTGTCTTCCAAATTTTTAGGCATAAATAAGTGACTGCTTCCAATGTTGCATCCATTTGTTGAAACATCTCAATTGGTATTCCATCAATTTCTGAGTCTTGTTTTTTGCCAATGGTTTCAGTGCAGCTTGGACTTATTCCTTCAATACCATCAGGTTTTGAACATATGTTACCTCCTAAAATGGTTGAACATTGAGCAGTTCTTTTTGGTACAGTGACTCTATGGATTCTTTCCATCTTCTTTTGATAACTTCCTGCATTGTTCAATATTTTGCCCATAGAATCCCTCATTATTGCAACTTGAGGCTTGAATTTTTTCTGGAGTTGTTTCAGCTTGAGAAATGCTGACCGTGTTCTTCTTTTTTAGTTTTATAACTCTATGTCTTTTCACATTTCATTATAATACTTTACCTTGTCTTCTCTAGCCACCCTTTGAAATCTTTAGTTCAGCTCTTTTACTTCAATTCTTCCATTTGCTTTAGCAAATCTCCATTCAAGAACAAGTTTCAGAATCTCTTATGACATCCATTTTGGTCTTTTTTTTCTTTTTGGATGGTTCCTTTCTACATGTATAATGTTCTTGATGTCATCCCACAACTTGTCTGATCTTTGGACATTAGTGTTCGATGCATCAAATCTGTTCTGAGATGGTCTCTAAATTCAGGTGGGATATATTCAAGGTTGTATTTTGGATTTTGTGGACTTGCTTTAAGTTGCTTCAGCTTCATCTTGAACTTGCATAGGAGCAACGATGGTCTTTATGCAGTCAGCCCCTGGCTGATGATATTGAGCTTCAGAACTGATGATATTGAGTTTCCCTATAGTCTCTTTCCAACAGATAGATTCAATTTGATTCCTGTGTATTCCATCTGTTGAATTCCATATGTTCAGTCACTGTTCATGTTGTTGAAAAAAGTATTTGTGATGAATAAGTCATTGGTCTTGCAAAATTCTATCATGTGATCTCTGAAATCTCTTTATATCACCAAGGCCTTATTTTCCAGCTACTGATCCTTTATCTTTGTTTCCAGCTTGCACATACAAATCACCAGTAATTGTCCAAACACCTTAACTGCATGTTTGATCAATTTCAAACTTCAGAATTTGGCAGAAATCTTTAATTTCTTCATCTTTGACATTAGTGGTTGGTGTGTAAATTTGAGTAATAGTCATATTAAGAGGTGTTTCTTGTAAGTGTATGGATATTATCCTGTCATTGACAGCACTGTATTTCAGGATAGATTTTGAACTGTTCTTTTTGATGTGAGGCCCTTCCTCTTCAATTTGTCATTCATGGCATAATAGATCATATGGTTATCCCATCCAAATGGCCAGTGCCAGTCCATTTCAGCTCACTAATGCCTTAGGATACAGATCTTTATGCATTCCACTTTATTTTTTACAACTTGGAACTTTCCCAGGTTCATACTTTGCACATTCCATGTTCCAATTATTAATGGATGCTTACACTGTTTCCTCACATTTGCAGCTGTGTTGCCTTCATCAGTGAAAATTTTGAAAGCTTTTCTCCATTCCTGTCCTTAAAGTCAGCTCTAATTTGAGGAGGAAACTCTTCCTGAGTCATACTTTGAGTGTCTTCCAACCTTAGGGGCTCATCTTCTGGCACTATATCAGACAACGTTCCACTGTTATTCATACAGTTTTAAGTTGCCAGTTTTTTCAGAAGTGGATCACTACTTCCTTCTTCCTAAGCTCTTGTATTTGGAAGCTCCACTGAAACCTGTCATGGGTGACCTTGCTGATATCTTAAATAATAGTAACATAGCTTCCAGCATCATACCAACACACAAGCCGCCACAGTACCACAGATTGACAGACAAGTTCATGTAGTATTAATTAATTCTTGCTTACTGCATTCTACATTAGCAGTTTTATGAACCCAATCTGCTTTTTGACTAGAGTTCTAGATGTCCTGACTCAGTGCACAAATATGAGCTTAAAGTCATTAAACTGATGCCAGGTGTCCCTGGGTTGTATAAACAATTAATATACTTGGCTGCTAGGCAAAGGGTTGGTGGTTTGAATCCACTCAGAGGTGACTCAGAAGAAAGACCTGGCAAATGACTAATAAAGTCAGTCATTGAAAATCCTGTGGAGAGCAGTTCTATTATTTTCACTTATTAAATAATTTTTTAAAATACATTTTTTGGTGAAAGTATACATAGCTGCACAGGTTCCCATTCAACAATTTCTACACATATTTTTCAATGACCTTGTTTATATTCTTTTTCCCCTTCTTATTGTCCACATTCTATTAGAAAAGTAGAGTATCATATTGTGGCTGGCATCCATATTTCCTGTGATCTTGGTATCATTTTGTTTCTTAATTAAACATATATATATATATTTTTTGTTGAGAATATATACAACAAAACATATACCCATTCAACCATTTCTGCATGTACAATTCAATGACATTTATTACATTCTATGAGGAGAGACAACGCAGGGATGCCAGAGTAGCAGGCCGGAAGAGCAGGGAAGGGGATAAAAGCCTTGAACCTGGACAGAAGAGCAATCAGCCAAAGGTTTTAGGTGAGGAGAGACAACGCATGGATGCCAGAGTAGCAGGCCAGAAGAGCAGGGAAGGGGATAAAAGCCTTGAACCCGGACAGAAGAGCAGTCAGCCCGAGGGTTACAGGTGAGGAGTGACAACACAGGGACACCCGAAGAAGCAGACCAGAAGAGTAGGAGAAAGGGGATTAAAAGCCAGGAAGCCAGACAGAGGAACAGTCAGCCAGGTGGGGGTGACACGAGAGGTCTCCAGCAGCAGGACAAACTTGTCTGT
>NW_006921738.1:5118079-5120626 GCF_000298275.1 Orycteropus afer afer | reverse complement strand
GAAACATCCTTTGTGATGATGAATGCACACCATTCCTCTTCCAATTGTCATTCCCGGCATAGTAGATCATATGGTTGTCTGATTTAAAATGGCCAAAACCAGTCCATTTCAGCTCACTAATGCCTAGGATATCAATCTATATGTGTTCCATTTCATTTTTTACAATTTCCAGTTTTTCTAGATTCATACTTCATACATTTCATGTTCCTATTATTAATGATGTTTGCAGCTGTTTCTCCTCAATTTAAGTCGTGCCACGTCATCAAATGGAGGTCTCGAAAGCTTTACCTTATCCACGTCAGTAAGGCTGGTTTTATTCTGATGATGCAGCTCTTTCCCAGTTGTATTTTGAGAGCCTTCTAAGCTAAGTGGCTCATCCTCCTGCTCTGTATTGGACAATGTTTCCTGTCTATTCATAAAGTTGCACGGTAATGTATCAGACGGTGATTCTCTGTTATTCATAAGGTTTTCCCTGGCCAATTCTTTTGACTTCGGTTAGGTGCACCTTATTTTTCAAAGTGGCATCTTTGCTTCTTCACACTTTAGAAAGGTTGTTTGGAGCAGATTTGCCCAGTATAATATGATATCTGATTTCTTGACTGCCGCTTCCATGGTGTTGATTGTGGATCCAAGGAAAATGAAATTCCTGATAATTTCAGTCTTTTCTCCATTTATTGTGATGTTGCTTATTGGTCCAGGTTTTTTCTTTATGTTGAGATGTAATCCATATGGAAGACTTTAGTTTTTGATCTTCATCAGTAAGTGCTTCAAGTCATCTTCACTTTCAGCAATCAAGGTTGTGTCATCTGCATATCGCAGGTTGTTAATGAGTCTTCCTCTAACCCTAATAAGAACTGATGTCATGTTCTTCTTCATACAGTCCAGCTATTGGTATTGGTAGCCAGACACAATCCAATTTTAGTTTCATGGCAAAGGAGGCAGTTGTTCATGGTGGTAACCACACATTCCATATCCTCCTTATATTCCTGACTCTGTTGCTTTCTCTGCTGCTCCAGGAGAATAGGGACCAATTGTCATGCCATTAGCAAACTTTTAAGACCCCAGGTACTATGCAATGAGCCAAAGGTAGAAAAGAAGCATTAAACATGTTATTAGGCCAATTAACTAGGAAGTCCCTGAAACCATGACCCTAAACCTCCAAACTAAGGAATAAAATCCTATGAAGTGTTTGGTTGTACACAAGCAGCCTCAGAAGTACTTTTTTTTTTTTTTTTTTTTTGTTATAAATACATTATGCAACTTTTACCAGTTCAACTTTTTACAGCTGTACAACTTATTGGCAGCAATTACAGTACTCACCTGTTCAATATTACTGTGGTAGTTAAGATTGTGTGTCAACTTAGCTGGGCAATATAAACCATAGAATGTTATTCCATTTAGACACAGACCCTTAACTAGCTGGGCAGATTACACAGAAAAGAAATAACCCTTGAAATGGTAGATGAGGTAATAAACAATAATCAAGGAAACAAGTACATCAGAACTGAGCAGACTTTGGTAAATTTCATAGCTTTTCATGTTCATTATTTGCACATACTATATTTTGAGACAAAATTGTCAAATAATAAATCAATTTTGGTAAAATATGAATTTACATTTTTCATAAGCTTAAACTTTAATGAGAAGTAATGCTAGATTTTTTTCATCAGTAAACCTGTATATGTTTAAGAGAAAACATATTCAAGTAGAATGGAAATATAAGTTTTTGAGCACTGATAAATCAGACAAGATGTAGTACTTTTTATTAAATAAAAAAAATAATTAGTCTATCTTAGATAGATACAAGTTTCGATTTAGATGAAGAGAAGGGCAATGTACCAAATGTGAGTGATCACTATAGTGGCATTGAGGAAGAGAAAGACATAGAGAGTTATGTGGGAAGTACAGACAACAAAGATGAACCCTTTTGCACATATAGTACGGCATTGTCAGTGAAGGCAAACATGGGTATATGGTTGGATAGATGGGTAGACAGGCTGAACTATTAGGTATGTCTATAAAATGGGGAGTGTACCCAAGAACGTGTATAGGGTTGGCAGACAATGGTCCTATAACTTTATGTGTATGATCTGAATTCCCAGGTGTATAATGGAGCTGACGAGGGGCAAGGTTGTAGTCATTGCTTGGTCACAGACAGCTACCCAGAGGGACCGAGTAGTTGAACCTGTGGGCTTGGGACCATCAAGCTCAATTGACATAACATACTACACAAAACATTGTTCTACCTTCTACTGTGGCGAGTAGCAACTGGGATCTTAAAAGCTAGCGAGCTGCCATCTAGATGCAACGATGGGTCTCTCCTCGTCCAGAGCAAAGAAAAATGAAGAAAACCAAAAATTAATGGAAACAATTAGTCTTAGTGACTGGTACACCATCTGATCTGCAGCCTATACGACTATAAGACCAGAAGAACAAGATGGTGCCCAGCTACTACTGTCAACCACTTGGAAGAGGATCTATGTAGGAGATCCTAGATAGAGAGGGAGAACAATGTGGAACAAAACTCAAAATCATTTGGAAAAAAAA
>NW_006921738.1:5114177-5117711 GCF_000298275.1 Orycteropus afer afer | reverse complement strand
TATTTGCAGATGATATGATGTGATACATAGAAAATCCAAAAAAAAAAAAAAAAAAAAAAAAGACAAAAAATTAATTAGTCTATTTTGTCAAAGATTTACCTAAGTTATATAAACTTGAATTCTTAAAACATTTTCTTCTTATTTATTTATTTTTTTGGAGTGTCTTAAAACATTTTCAAGTTACTAATAAGAATGCATTTATTTCTATAAGACAATGAGGGCTTCTTTAAGAGATTTGATAATCTAATTTATTAATACCAACTAGAGGTAGGAAAATATTGCACTAGTACATGGAGAGAGCTTATGGCTTTAATTCCAGATTTTAGCCATGGGTCAAAAGTAAACACTAAATTACAAAACTTGCTGGTCCACATCAAAGATCTTTTTCTAGTAGATATGAAGTGTGAATTGAAGTGAGATCAAAATAGATAAATACACAAACAAACAGACAAACCTAACAAATTTGATTCTCTATTGTCCCTCCTCAATAGAAACAAGATCACCAAGTAATGTGACCATAAAACCAAATTCCCAGCAAAAAAAGCTAACAAACCAGATTCTCTGTCACCTTTCATCCAACAAAGGATAAAAAAGAAAATCATGCCCCCTGTCATCAACAGAATAAAACCAAAACCAAACTCACTGCTGTCGAGTCACTCATAGTGGCCCCTCCTTGGGTTTCCGAGGTGGTATCACTACGGAAGTAGATTGCCCAACCTTCCCTTCAAGGAGTGGCTGATGGGTTTGAACCACCAGCCTTCTGTTTAGCAGTCAAATGCCTTGGGCACTATGCCACCAGAGCTAGATTCCTATAAACCCTAATCCATTAAAGTAAGATCACCATATGATGAGACCAGATTCTCAATGGAGAATGACTTACTAGCCATAAATGAACCGAAAGAAACCAAAATTAGTAGACAGCAAAAATAAACTCAGAAAAATAAAACGTCAGCATACTTCTATTGATACTATGAATTCTTTGACCTCTGAGAATGAAGAGAAAAATGTGCCTGGGCTTAAACTGCCTATGAGGTGTGCTTCTTTGGGACGAAGTTTGCCTGCCTCTGGTCAGTGAATCCATCTGACATCTCAATGGGGCTTTCAAAACTGTTAAAAGATAGGTTTCAGAAAGAAAGAAAACCATGGCTCTCATACAGACATAAAAACGAACATCTGTTAAAGAACTGATTCTATTCATATGATGCAAGGGAATCTGGTAAATAACTGGCTTAATTTGTTAAAACAGCACAGATTTATATGGAGTAAATGATGTCGAGATGTGCAGATGGAGACAATTTTTTTTTTTTTTCCCACACCAGGAGAGGAAGTCAATTAGATCATTACCAGACAGGACAGTGATTATGTATTTATCAGTTACCTACAATTTAGAAAGAGTGAAAAAATAGCTCAAAGACAATGAATAGGACTGGAATCTCATGATCTGGAAGATATGCTATAGACAATGCACAGTTTTCCATTGAAATATAACATTTTCTCTTTTTGTTCCCTTGGAAAGCTGTCCCAGAGAAATAAGGGAGAATCACGTAGGGCCACCCCATGTACTACTGGCAGGGAAAGCTGCAACCCTGAGGACACTATAAGCCGTTCTCTGCACTGGATTTATGATTTCCAGTCCTTGTTCCTGAGCCACCACAGTGCACAGGGTATCACTTCCTGGAGTAATTAGCTCCATTTGCCGGGCCTGTTGAGATTCTCCCCACTGCTGCATAGGTGTGAGAAAAAGAGCTGACAGGGGCAGACCCAGGTATTCAGAGTGTCTACATGTTAAGAAATGAAACATGAGCACCACAAAGTGCTTTAAGGAGTTGTAAATACAGGGACACAGAAGAAAATCAATCTCTTTCTCCTTCATAAAAAAAAAAACTGTGAGAAAAGATAAATTTCCCATGATTCATATTCCCTGACATTCTCATTCTCATAATACAGTGTTCCTCTTTTTACTGTCTTGCTTTCTTTCCAGAAAGAGAAAATCTTACTAAGGGAAACCATGCCAAGCCTGAGAATGTTGAGTCTCTCAGGCCAAGTCTTGACAAGGCCAGAAAGCTCTCTACTAGAAACGATTCTGTTGTAACAACAGCCGCCAGTTTCTTGGGCTGCAGCTCTCACAGTTTCCAGGGAGGTGGTAAAGCTCCTTTCATCTATATTTTGTCCAACTCACTAATTTACTTCCACTTATTTAAGTCCTCATCAGTTTCTTATGCATCTCTCTGCCCGGAAGATCCCTAAGCAAATGTCCTGCCCTGGTCAAAATTCTCAGTTTTAAGCTCTATTTCAACACCATGAGCTTCTTCAGACAGAATCCATGCTGTAGTGCCTCGTTTTTCTTTCCTGTTTAGTGTTGAACTTATCTGACGTTCCTGAAAGGAAAACACAAGAGGAATAAAGGGTAAGAAATCCTAGGCCTCGTTTCTGTTAGGCTTCTTAATTTCTTTTGGGACTTGGTATGTGCTGTTTTGCTTAGAATCCATTCATCACCTGGAACCCATAGCACATCTGTCTCTTCGAACTTGTACACTCTTCCCAGTAGCTTGGTTAATGCTTCTCACCTCTTCTTTCATTTTATTTTTTAATATTTTATGGTGTTTAAAGTGAAAGTTTACATAGCAAGTTAGGTTCCTATTTGACAATTTTATACAAATTGTTCTATGACGTTCGTTATATTTTTCACAATGTGTCAACATTTTCATTATTTCCATTCTGTTTGCTCTGTTTTCATTAGTGCAGTTTCCCTGCCCCTCCTTACCTTCTCATCTTTGTTTTAGGGAAAATGTGGACTGTTTTGTCTCATATATTTGATTATTTACAGAAGCATGGTATTCACAGTTGATAGTGTTTATTTTATCTGGTGGCATGGTGCCTAAGGCATTTGACTGCTAACCAGAAGGTTGGTGGTTCCAACCCACCAACCCCTCCATGGAAGGAAGACTGGACAATCTCCTTTTGTCAAGATTTACTACCTTGGAAACACAAAGGGGGTTGCTATGAGTCAGAATTGACTCAATGGCAGTGAGTTTGGTTTTGGTTTTAATCTGTTATTTAGATGGAAGGTGACCACTGAGAGTGGCTTCAGTTCCAAGTTCAAAGGGTATCTTAGGGCGATAGTCTCAGGGGTTCTGTAGTCTCTATCAGCTGAGTAAATTTGACCTTTTTTAGGAATTTAATATTTGTTCTATATTTTTCTCCATTTCTGTTGTGTCCCTGGTCAGAATGGTTGGTAGTGGTAGTCAGGCACCATCTAGTTCTTTGGGTCTTAGGCCAGATGAGACCATTGTTTATGTGGGCTGTTAGTCCTGTGGACTAGTTTCTTCTTTGAGGCTTTGGTTTCCTTCATTTTCTTTTGTTATAGATGAGTAGAGACCAGTTATTGTATCTTAGATGGCCATTCATAAGCTTTTAAGATCCCAGACGCTACTCACCAAACTAGGATGTAGAGCATTATCTTTATGAACAGTGTTATACCAATTGACCAAGTTGTCCCATGAAACTATGTTCCCAATGCTTTAACCCCAGTAA
>NW_006921738.1:5109240-5110397 GCF_000298275.1 Orycteropus afer afer | reverse complement strand
GTGCCTATAAACATATATACATTCATATCTACCTATGTATGATAATTAAGGTTAACATCAACTTGGCTGGGCTGTGATTCTCAGTGGTTTAGCACTAATGGTATAGGCAGCCCCCATGTTGAGATCTGATATAATGTAATCACTTCCATGATAAGATGTGCTATGACCAGCCTATCAGTTGGAAGGGAATTTCCTCAGGGGTGTGGCCGCCTTCCAATATATTTGTGGATGCCCGAGAAAACTCTCTGGCTTTCTGCTGGATTTGGATCCTGCACATGGCTCATCATCATTTCCGGTTCCTGGAGTTGAACCAGTGGCCTGCCTCAGTGCCTGCTGATCCTGGGATTGTTGCCTTCATAGTCTCTGAGCCAACAATTTGCCATTTAACCTATTGATGTTGGATTTGTCAGCCTCCAAAGCCTGCAGTCTACTATACTGCCTGCTTCTCTTGGGTTCATCAGCCCCTGCAGCTGTGTGAGTCAGGATAAGCCTGCAGCCTGATGTTTGACTCATGGACTTGGGGCTTGCCAATCTCTACAAATACATGACCCATTTCCTTGAGATAATTTCTCTCTCTCTCTCTCTTATATATACATTAGTTTCATGGGTTTTGCTTCTCTAAAGGACCAAGCCTAAGGCACTACATGACCACACACATTTTTTTTTTCAGTTGTTATTGTTGTTATACAATTGTATGCTATAGTATTTATCAAAATTGTCCCTTGTTCTTATATACTCCTTAGTGTTTTCATTTACCTTGGACAAATTGTGCAGATTTCCCCTGTATTGAGTATTTCCTTTCTCATCACCAAAAATAACAAGTTATCTAGAAAGTGATTCCTACTCCCTCCCTCTGTTTTCCCTAGCAAACATCAAATAATGCTATTTTCTGTCTGTATACCTATTCTCAACTTTTTTAAAAAGTGAACTCATACAATATTTTTCCTTTAATGAGTAACTTATTTCACTCAGAATAATATTCTTCAGATTCACCCAAGTTATATTTCTTGTACTTTCATTGTGTTGATATGTGCCGTTGATTCAGACCTGACTCACAGCAACCCTCTCCTTGGGTTTCCAAGGCAGTATCACTATGGAAGTAGATTGCCCAACCTTCCTTCTGAGGAGTGGCTGGTGGGTTTGAACCACCAGCCTTC
>NW_006921738.1:5074420-5108210 GCF_000298275.1 Orycteropus afer afer | reverse complement strand
TATGCTGTCTACAAGAGACACACCTTAGAGACAAAGACAAAAATAGACTAAAAATCAAAGGTTGGAAAAAGATATATCAAGCAAATGGCAACCATGAAAAAGCAGAAGTTGAAATATTAATTTCTGATCAAATTGACTTTAAGACAAAAACCACTATACAAGACAAGGAATGACATTATATAATGATTAAAGGATCACTTGAACATGAAGATATAACCATAATAAGTATCTATGGACCCAATGAAAGAGGCCCAAAATATATAAATCAGACTTTAAAAGAGTTGAATAGCCAAATAGATGACTCCACAGTCATAGTAGGAGACTTTAATACACCATTTTTAATGAAAGATAGAACAACTGGAAAGAAACCTAACAAAGATGCAGAAGAGCTAAACAATACAATCCATCAACTTGACCTTATAGACATCTACAGAGCACTTCACCCAACAACAGCATGATATGCATTCTTTTCCAGTGCACATGGAACATTTTCTGTGATAGACCATATGCTAGGCCATAAAGCAAGCCTTCATAAATTTAAAAACTTTGAAATATTGCAAAGCATCTTCTCAGATCACAAAGTGCAGCCAACCCAAGGCATGATATTTTCAATTGTCTTATATGCATGTGAAACCTGGGCAATGAATAAAGAAGACCAAAGAAGACCTGATGCCTTTGAATTGTGGTGTTGGCGAAGAACACTGAAAATACCATGGACTGCCGGAAGAATGAACAAATCTGTCCTGGAAGAAGGGCAGCTGGAATGCTTCTTAGAAGCAAGAATGTCCAGACTTTGTCTCACCTATTTTGGTCATGTTGTCAGAAGAGACCATTCCCTAGAGAAGGAAATCATGCTTGGTAAAGTGGAGGGTCAGAGATAAAGGGGACGACCCTCAACAAGATTTCACACCTTGGCTGCAATTATGGGCTGAAGCACAGCAAGGACTGTGAGGATGGCGTAGGAGTGGACAGTGTTTCGTTCTGTTGTACACAGAATTGCTATGAGGCGGAACCAACTCCATAGCACCTAACAAACAACAACAGCATGTGTCGGTTACTGAACCAGTACCAGGCGGTTTTATTACCATGGCTGTATACTAAGTTTTTTGATTGAGGAAGTGAGAGGCCTCTTACTTTTTCTTCACCAATATTGCATTAGCTGTTTGGGGCCTCTCACCTTTGTTTTTAAATTCCTCCTGTTTATTAGGAGCTCTGGTGGCTAGTGCCTAAGGCATTTGAATTCTAAGCAGAAGGCTGGCAGTTTAAACCCACCAGCCACTGCTCAGAAGGAAGGTTGGGCAATCTATCGTAGTGAAACCACCTCAGAAACCCAAGGAGGGGTCACTGTGAGTCGGATCCAACTCAACAGCAGTGAGTTGGGTTTTTTTTTTTTTTCCTTTTCTCCACATAGCTACAGGCTTGATGGGCACATAGAGCTGTTGTTAGCCACACCTCAGAGAAGTCCTGCTGGTGCCGTGGTTAAGCGCTCAGTTACTAACCAAAAGGTCAGTGGTTTGGACCCACCAGCCATAAAGATGTACAGCTTTGGAAATCCTATGGGGCAGTTCTGCTTTGTTCTGTAATACCACTATGAATCAGAATTGACTCGATGGGAATGGTTTGTTTTTTTTTTTTTTGCATCCACTTCATTCTGGGAGGTCTTTCTAAAAGCTGAAAGACAACAGTTGGGTCTCAGACCAAATGTGGCATGAAAATGGCTTCTTCTTGGCAGTGACTCTGTTCCTCTGTCAGTAGCCTGGCTCATGAGGGTGTCTGGTATCAGAATATCTTGAGCTCAGGTCCTGGGAAAACTTTTCTCCACCGCTTTTGTGGGAAAAATAAAAAGCTTTAAAGACTATCCGTGTGTGTATATTTGTGTGTATATATATGCCATATTTTACATTAAATATTTTCTAAAACCTTGGAACTGAGATGGATTTAATTCTAGAAATAGTATCTGTCATTTATATTGAGACTTTTTATAACTCTGAAGGTTGGGGAACAACAGAGACTAAGTTATATCAGGATTTTTATAACTACGAGTATTTTGGAGACGTGAGGGTGCAAATCAAACCAAAACCCACTGTCTTCGAGTTGATTCTGACTCATAGTGACCCTATAGAACAGTAAAGTGGGAAGAAGAATCCCAACCTTGCAACGTGGTTAGAACGAATTGAGATCTTATATATAAAGTGCTTACCTAGCAGTTTCAGACACACATTAAGTGCCCAATCAATGGTGGCTTTTATTATAATTACTATTTCTACAATATATTTATACCAAAGTTGACATTTCTGGGAAACTCCCAAAGGTGAATCCCAAGATTCTAGGTAGCATTGAGGGCACAGTGACTGGGGAAGCATTATGGAGTCATCTGGGAGCAGCCACATTTAATATTTCTTTATGAAGGGTAATCTCATTTGGATAGTTTTATAGCAACTTCATTCCCTTCTCCTCCCATACCTTATGCTTATCTACCTGGTGAGGTAGATAATATTAGCCCAGTTCTTAGATAAGGAAACTGAGGCTCAGGAGGTCTTCAGAACCAAGACCTATGAATAAACTCATTGCCATCGAGTGGATTCCAATGCATAGCGAAGGGTTCTTTTTATTATACCACACCAGTAAAAATGCAGCCAGTATAAAAATTAGAAACATAAATGCATCCATTCTACTTATTTACAAAAGCATGATTCTCAGTACGAATAGCTGGGCAACAGGGTAGCTGGTGGGATCTCGCTGGGTGTTTGACTAGCCCTTTCTCTGCCTTGCTTTGTTTGCGCTTCAGCAGAATTCAACGTGGCTGGAGGTAATGCTGGGAAGGAATCTGGAAAGGCCAAGTTAAAGGCTGTTTCCTGCTCACAGTATTCATCAGTCCTTGAAATCTAGGATCCCTAGCCATGTAAGTGTGGGCACCACTGCTGCTGTGTACAGTGTAGCCATCTTGGAGAACCTCACACAGAGGTACTTGAGCTGGCAGGAAATGCATCCAAAGACTTAAAGGTTAAATTTATTATGCTTCACCATTTTTAACTTGCTATTTGAGGAGATGAAGAGTTGGAATCTCTTATCAAGGTTACCGCTGATGGTGGTGATGTCATTCCACACATCCACACATCTGGTCGGGAAGAAAGAATAACAAGAAGACTGTCTAAAGAATGCCTGGATTCCTTATTTTCTTAGGACTTTAAATTCTCTAACAGCTGTCCACTGAAGAACTGGGAAAAGCACAATTTTACCTTTTTGGAATTCTATTTGAGAAAGTTGGAAATTTAATTAGCTTTCTAACCAACCAAACTTCTGTATTTGAATCTTAACCATATTTAAGTGTTACTGTGTCTTCAAAGAGCTTTGGTGGTATAGTGGTTAAAGCGTTTTGCTGCTAACTAAAAATCCGCAGAAACTACCAGCTACTTTGCTGGAGAAAGATGAGGCAGTCATACTGCTTTTGTAAAGATTTACAGCCTTGAAAACCCTGTGGGGGTCACTATGAGTCAGAATCCACTCAATGGCAGTAGGTTTTATCTTACTTTTTTTTTTTTTTGGTGACTTCAAAGAAGTTATTGATTGTGAAGTAATGGGTTTTGATTGAGTTGACTGTTTGGATTTTAATTGTTATAGTAACAAACATTTGGTTTTGTACAGACGTTATTTCCACTCTGGTGGATAAGCTAAATAAAGGTCATATTCTGGGGGGGCGGGGAGGAGAGAGGAGCATGATACTATCTTTTATTAACCTGACATAGAACAGTTTGAACTTTTTAGATGATCTCATTTACTTGTTCCCACAAACCCCCAGGAGGACATGTGTTTCTTCCAAATAGAAAAAGATGGAGGTGTAGGGGCTTAAGGAGCTTGTCCAAAGTCAGGTCAGGTGAAGGGGTGGTGTCGTTAGAGTGCAGCTGTAACCAGACCTGCCAGGAAACCTTCTGAGACCTGAGGGGACAGGTACAGCACAGGGTAAATGTTAACTGATCAGAAACAGTGTGGAATGCCTGCTCTGTGTAGGTCATTTAAACCTCAACACAACCCCCAGGGGAGGTGTCCTTTTGCAGTTTTAGAGAGGTCACAGATAGGGAGCATTTTGTTTGAGTCCACATGCTCAACGACAACACACACTCTCCTTTGATAAGTCAAGTCAAGCTTGCTGATTGACTAATCTTACGGTATCCTTTGCAATACTAACTGGTTTTAAACTGTGGGCAACTGAAAAAAAGATTTCGAATCAAGCAGACCTGTTGCGGTCAAGCTAATTGTGATTTATCATGACGGCATGTGTTTAGAGTAGGACTCTGCTCCATAGGTTTTCAGTGGCTGATTGTTTTTGGAATTAGATTGCCAGGCCTTTCTTCTCAGGCACCTCTGGGTGAACTCAAAGCTCCCACCTTTCGGTCAGCAGCCAAGCACATTAGTCATTTTACCACCTAGGAACAGATTGCTGGAAACCTATCAAGAGGCAGGAACAGAGAGATTCTTGGATCTGGGTGGTGCTACTGGAGTACTTCTTGCGACTTTAATCAGTATACTGCATGTTCTCCCACCAGGATGTCCTCATCCTTAGCTCCAAAGTCAAATTAAACAAACAAACAAACAACAACAACAACAAAACATACTTTGCTGCACTGGAATGCATGACCTGCAGATTCGATGTCCTTAAGCTAATTGTTAGGAGCTCTGGTAGCATAGTGCCTAAGGCATTTGACTGCTAACCAGGAGGCTGGCGGTTCAAACCCACCAGCCACTCCTCAGAAGGAAGGATGGACAATCTACTTCCGTAGTGAGACCGCCTCAGAAACCCAAGGAGGGGTCGCTATGAGTCGGGTCTGACTCTACGGCACATAACAACAACAAGAAGCTAATTGTTAATAAAGCAGGAAAATATCTTCAATAGTAGTATGCATTCAGTGGTAGCTACATGTGACTCTGACAGTGCAATAAGCCTCTTGGGGCCAGCTTAGCACACTTCCCGTCTTATCTCAGCATCCTCTCTTCATCTTTGGGCTATAGCTATTGGTCACAAAATCAGGACCATATGGTCCTTCATCCCGAGTTAAAGGCTTTTAAAGCACCTACACTGATCATCAAAGGTTCCTTAACTTTTTTTTTTATTTCTTCCCTGGGACAGTCAGGATTCTTTTCAAGAAATTATTAATTTATTTAATTGTGATTCGAGTGAAAGTTTACAGAGCAAATTGGTTTTCCATTCAACAATGAATACACGTTTTGCTTTGTGACATTGACTGCAATCCCTACAGTGTAAGAGTACCCTACCTGGTTCCTCCCTGTGTTTACCATTTCCCTTTGTCCTTCTTTCCTGTCCCTTCCTACGTTCTGAGCTTTATCCCTGGACAAATGCTGCACTTTGATCTCATACAGTTGATTGTTCTAATGAGTCCATACCTCCTTGGTGTTCTTGTTCACCTTGTAAGTCTATTATTTGGCTGAAAGTTGAGCCACCAGGGTGAGTTCAGTTCCAGACTTGAAGGGTATCAGGGCCATAGTCTCGGAGTTGCCCAAGTCTCTGTCAGACCAGTAAGCCTGGTCTTTTTTTAATGATCCTTAACTTTTTTTGAGGCTCTGTAAAACTCAGTTTATTGTTCTGTCACATAAGCATACAAGGAACTTGTCAATACAGCTTGATCCAGGACGAGGCCAGGAGTTTAAACAAATACGTCAGTGAAGCAGGGGATGAAAGCACTAGTGTAGCCACTGAACTGACCCATATGGCAAAAAAAAAAAAAAAAAAAAATTCCAAAATTGTGACAATCATCTTTCACTGCACAATGTAGAAGCTAGGAGAGCAGTACATCAGCTGACCACATTGCCACAAAAGTGTTCCCCCCCCAAAGGAGAAGAAACTCAAAGACAGGCGAATGTGGCAGGCAAATCAGACAAACTAGTGAGCAGACCTGTCACCGACACTCTTCATTGTTGAGAAGTGAGAGGCAGTGTCTGGGAAGGCCAAAGGCAGAAGCAAATCTTTCACTTGACCACAACAGTGAAACTGTCTTTGTGCTCCATGACTTGACAGGCCAATGAAATGTGTTGGTCACAACCAAGTTGTCTCAGGAAAGGTGTGCATCAAGGTTGCATCCTTTCAGCATACTTAGTCAATCCATATGCTAAGCAAATAATCCAAGAAGCTGGACTATGTGAAGAACACAGCATCAGGATTGGAGGAAAACTATTTAACAACCTGAGATATGTAGATGACACAACCTTGCTTACTGAGAGTGAAGATGACTTGAAGCGTTCTGGCTCTCTTTCCAAAGTTTCCAATCACTAGGCAACATAGTCCCTCTAGCCTTAACATATAAGAGTCAAGTTTCAGTACCCTATAGAAGGCAGCATAATCTAGAGTTGTTTTTAGGTGCTTTTGAGTCTGCTCTGACTCATAGCGACCCTATGTACGACAGAACAAAATGCTGCGTAGTCCTCTACCATCCCCACAATCCTTGTTATTTTTGAGCACATCATTGCAGCCACTGTGTCAATCCATCTTATTGAGGGTTTTCCCCTTTTCATTGACCCTCTACCTTACCAAGCATGATATCCTTCTCCAGGGACTGGCCCTTCTGACAACATGACCAAAGTATGTGAGACAAAGTCTGGCCATTCTTGCTTCTAAGGAGCATTCTGGCTGCACTTCCTCTGGGACAGATTTGTTCATTCTTCTGGCAGTCCATGGTATTTTCAGTATTCTTAACCAACACCACAATTCAAAGGCATCAGCTCTTCTTTGGTCTTCCTTATTCATTGTCCAGCTTTCACATGCATATGAGATGATTGAAAAGGTGGAATAGTGCCTAAGGCATTTGACTGCTAACCAGAAGGTTGGCGGTTTGAACCCACCAGTCACTCCTTGGAAAAACTGGGCAATCTACTTCCCTAGAGATTGTTGTTGTTATGTGCCATTGAATCAGACCTGACTCATAGCAACCCCTCCTTGGGTTTCCCAGGCAGTATCACTATGGAAGTAGATTGCCCCATCTTCCTTCCAAGGAGTGACTGGTGGGTTTGAACCACCAGCCTTCTGGTTAGCAGTCAAGTGCCTTAGCCATATGCTACCAGAGCTCCCTCCGTAGAGATACCACCTCAGAAACCCAAGAAGGAATTGAAACTGACTCAACAGCAGTGAGTTTTTTTTTTTTGGATTGGGCATATCTTAGTCTTCAAAGTGATATCTTTGCTCATTAACACTGTAAAGAGGTCTTTTGAAGCAGATTTGCCCAGTGCAATACGATGTCTGACTTCTTGACTGCTATTTCCATGGATTGTGGATCTAAGTAAAATGAAATCCCTGACAACTTTAATCTTTTCTCCATTTATTGTGATATTGCTTAATTAGTCCTGTTGTGAGAATTTATTTCTTTTTGTTGAGGTGTAATCCATACTGAAGGCTGTACTCTTCGATCTTCATTAGTAAGTTCTTCAAGTCATCTTCACTCTCAGTAAGCAAGGTTGTGTCATCTACATATCTCAGGTTGTTAATGAGTTTTCCTCCAATCCTGATGCTGTGTTCATATAGTCCAGCTTTTTGGATTATTTGCTTAGCATATGGATTGACTAAGTATGGTGAAAGGATGCAACCTTGATGCACACCTTTCCTGATTTTAAACCATACAGTATCCCCTTGTTCTGTTCAAATGAGTACCTGTTGGTCTATGTATAAATTCCTCATGAGCACAATTAAATGTTCTGGGATTCCCATTCTTCTCAATGTTATCCATAATTTGTTATGATCCACACAGTTGAATGCCTTTGCATACTCAATGAAAAGCAGGTAAACATCTTTGTGGTATTCTTTGCTTTCAGCCAAGATCCATCTGACATCAGCCATGACACCCCTTCTTCCATGTCCTCTTCTGGATCCAGCTTGAATTTCTAGCAGTTCCCTGTCAGTATATTGCTGTAACTATTTTTGAATTATCTTCGGTAAAATTTTACTTGCATGTGATATTAATGATATGGTTTGATAATTTCCACATTTTGTTTGGATCACCTTTCTTTGTAATGGGCATGAATATGGATCTCTAACAGTCAGTTGGCCAGGTCACTGTCTTCCGCATTTCTTGGCATAAATGAATGAGCAACTCTAGGGCTGCATCTGTTGGTTGAAACATCTCAGTGGGTATTCCGTGAATTCCTGGAGCCCTTTTTGCCCCCAATTTCTTCAGTGCAGTGATCTAGAGTAGTGCTTTCCAAAGTTTATAAAAACTTGTTACAATCAGGTCAACTCATGGTGATTTCATGAGGGTCAGAGTAGAACTGTGTTCCTTAGGGTTTTCAATGGCTGATTTTTCAAAAGTGAAACACTAAGATGTTCTTCTGAGATGCCCTTGAGTGCCCTTGAACCACTTACGTTTTCATTAGTCCAAAGGAACCAAACCCATTGCTGTTGAGTCAATTCCAACTTAAGGGACCATATAGGACACAGTAGAACTGTCCCAAAGTGTTTAACTTTATGTATGCGTCTTTCTCCCATGCAGTGGAAAGGCCGGTGGTTTGAACCTCCCGTGTTTTGGTTAGCAGCCAAATGTTTAACCACTGTGCCAACCGGGTTTGCAGCCCCCAGGGACTCCTTCCAAGCTTTAGGGTGGATCAGAATCACCTGGAGGGCTTGTTAAAATACAGATTGCTGCCCCTCCCCCACACTTTTGGATGCATTATGTCTGAAGTGGAGCCTGAAAAGTTTACATTTCTAGCAAGTTCCAGGTTGATGCTGGTGCTGGTGACCTGGGACCACACATTGAGAGCTGCTGGTCCAGATGAAAATACTTGCATATAGGCAGACGTGGACTTTGGTCCAAGTTCTTCTACTTTCTTTGGCCTTTGAGTGAGCCACTTCTCTGGGGCTTTGGTTTTCTCATCTTTAGAGAGCAGGTAGTGGCAGAGTGGTTAGACAATGGACTGTGTGCAAATATACCCCTTGCATTAACAGTCTATAATCTTAGATGAGCTATTTCTCCTCCCTGACCCTCAATTTCCTCATCTGTAAAATAGGGATAATAAAAATGTCTCTGAGTATAGTTGCTGTGAGCATTGTGTAAGCATAGATATGTAAAGGCATTGCAACAGTGGCTCATAGAAACTGTTTGTAAATGTTCACTATTATGATTTTTAAAAAATAGTTGCTGTGTGAGTATTATATGAGATAAATCATATAAAGTGCCTTATGGCATATCAGACACATAGGACCAAAACCAAAACCAAACTCACTGCCATCAAGTAAATTCTGACTCATAGTGACCCCTTTGGGTTTCTGAGGTGGTAAATCTTTATGGAAGTAGATTGCCCAGTCTTCCTCCCATGGAGTGGCTGGTGGGTTTGAACCACCAACCTTCTGCCAACTTTCTGGTTAGCAGTCAAATGCCTTAGGCATGACACCATAGGAAGTATACAGTAAATGTCAGTTTCCTCTCCTCAACCCAAAGAGAGTTAGAGTTCCAAGCACTGACAGAAAGAGTGTCCATTAAGTGGAAATCTTAGCAGGCAGGCATGGTGAAAAGAAGATCATAGTGTGAGACTTTTAGCTCTTTAGTGAAGCAGAATGTGCCAGATGCTACCTCACTGTAACCCTGAGGGATCTATGGCTGCAGGGTCTTCCTTTTAGCAAAGATCAGCAACTTGGAATATTAAGCCAATTTATTTCTGGTGCTTAGAGGTATGGGGAAGGCTTGAGAAACTGCGAGAGGATATTGAAAGGCTGGTATTCCATTTGGTGGAGATCTGGAGCCACCTAAGCACAGTTCAGGGCACACAGACCTCATTATTCAAAGGCTGGTTCAGTTCCTTCATCTTCCCCTGCTCTCAGCTCAGGGCAGCCCTGACTTTACCACACAGCTGATTGCTGAGCTCTAAGACAGCTGTGGTTATTTATCTTCCCCTTTGGTCATGTTTTATTGTGAGATAGATATAGCTGCTGTCCAGTGAAAAATCTGAAATACACACTATATTTTAAAGAAAAAAGGACATATAGTGAATGATGGCATTCAGTTCAGTAATGTACATATGTTGAAGTCCATATCAATTGTGGCATCATACCAGATCCTAGGAAGCCAAAAAAAATCAGTATGAGCTGGTTTCTGTCCTTGAGGAACTCATCGTCTAGAAGAGGAGACTGAGATAAAGACGTATCATTCAGAATATAGTGGGTGCTATGCCTTAAGGTTGGCACTTTGAACTTACCAGCTGCTCCATGGGAGAAAGATGTGACAGTCCAATTCCGTAAAGATTTACAGCCTTGGAAATTCTATAAGACAGTTCTAATTTGTTCTTACAAGTTGAAATGGATCTTTTTTTTATGATAGAAGGAATCGCCAAGAGTCAGAATATATAGCAACTAACAACAATATTAGAACTGAGATCTTATATTAGTTATATATTAAACTCCAGAAAACATCTCACTGCCATCAAGTTGATTCCAACTCATAGTGACTTCGATTGGGATTCTAAGGCTGTAAATCTACAGAAGCAGACTGCCTCATCCTTCTTCTGTGGAACAGCCAGTGGATTTGAACCACTGACCTTTTGCTTAGCAGCCAAATGCTTTAACCACTATACCACCAGAACTCCTTTAGTTATATATTGCTGCATAGCAAATTCCCTCAAACTGAGTGGTTTTAAACAATAAACACTTATCTTACGTAATTTCTGAGGTCAGGAAGAGGGTGATGGCTTAGGTGGGTGGTTCTGGCTCAGGGTCTTTGTGAGGCTGCAGTCAAGATGTTGACCATGGCTGTAGTAATCTGAAGGCTTGATTGGAGGAGGATCCACTTTCAAGATGGCTCATTCATATAGCTGTTTGCAGGAGGCTGTTGAGTTGGGTCTGACTCACAGTGACCCATCCTTGGGTTTCCTGAGATGGTATCACTATGGTACATTGCCCAACCTTCCTTCTGAGGAGTGGCTGGTGGGTTCGAACTGCCAGCCTTCTGGTTAGCAGTCAAATGCCTTAGGCCCTACACCACCTAGGAGGGCTCATTTTAAGCCTAGCAGCATAGCAAGACTAACCAATCCTCACATTAGAGTTCCATACATCTTATTTGCATGGTCCCATCCAGTTATCTAGGAGCTCTGGTAGTGTAGTGCCTAAGGCACTTGACTGCTAACCAGAAGGCTGGTGGTTCAAACCCACCAGCCACTCTTCAGAAGGAAGGTTGGGCAATCTACTTCCGTAGTGATACTACCTTGGAAACCCAAGGAGGGGTCACTATGAGTTGGGTCTGACTCGACGGCACATAAACAACAACAACATCCAGTAATCTGGTGGGAGTCACAAAGACTGGCTAGAAGAGCCATATCAAGTGATTCACTGCACCACAGGAATATATTTGGATAAATTGGTAACTTTCATTAAAATAATTTTTAGTTAACTGATAATCTTAACTGATAATTTTAAACTAGACTATGATTGTCCATATATACAAAGTAAATGATAATAGTAGCTAATATTGATTGCAAATAATAACAACAACAACAATATTGATTGAGCTCTTCTTACATGGTGTGCACTATCAAAGAACTCTCTGTGTATCATCTCATTGGGCAAGAGTATGGCATAGTGTAACACAGTGCCTTTGAACTATGGAATTGGTGAAGAATAATTCAATATACCATGGGCTACCAGAAGAACAAATACATCTGTCTTGAATGAAACACAGTCAGAATGCTCCTTAGAAGTGAGGATGGTGAGCCTTTGTCTCATGTGCTTTGGACATGTTATCAGGAAGGACCATTTCTTGGAGATGGCAAAGTAGAGAGACAGTGAAAAAGAGGAAGACCTTTAGTAAAAGCCATGGAAGCAGCATCTTCCGCTGACATCCTCTAACTTCACTAGTATGAGACAGAATCAACCTCTGCAGTCCAAGGCTGATTGCTATGAGGCAGAAGTCAGATATGCCACCACTGTCTGACCTTTTTACCAATTCTGACACCAACCCTCCCTCCCATAGCACTCGTTATTTATCTTCTGGGTTTGATAATTCATTGCAATGGCCACACAGAACTCACAGACAATGTTCATGCTTATGGAGTTTATTAGGGAAGTAACAGCTGCTAACCAAAATGTTGGTTCCCAAGGCACCTTGGAAGAAAGACCTGGCTATCTGTGGTTGAAAAATTAGCCATTGAAAACTCTGTGGAGGGACATCAAGCTCAATTGGTATAACATACCACACAAAAACATTGTTCCACATCCTACTTTGGGGAGTAGTGAATGGGATCTTAAAAGGTTGCATCTCTTTGCAACGATGGGTCTCTCCTTGTCCAGAGCAAAGAAGAATGAAGAAAACCAAAGATGCCTGGAAACAATTAGTCCAAGCTCCTGGTACACCATGAGATCCTCACTTATACAACTGTGAAACCAGAAGAACTAGATGATGCCTGGCTACCACTGTCAACCACTTGGAGGGGGATCTGTGTAAGAGATCCTGGAGAGAGTGGGAGAACAATGTGGAACAAAACTCAAAATCATAAAAAAAAAAAAAGTGGTGGTGGGGGACCAGTGGTCTGATAGAGCCTGGTGGAATCCCTGAAACTATGGTCCCTAGCTGCCCTTCAGGTCTGGAATTGAACCCACTCCTGTGGCTTCCAGCCAAACAATAGACAGACATATGAGCTGAACATTTACATCAGGTAGATACACTCCTTGGAGAAATCAGTCATGGGAGAATAGAAGGTCTGTGTATGCACAGGGAGTCAGCCTGGGGGACAGGAGTGCATGGGAAGGAAGGACACAGGGAAGAGGTGGCTAGGGGGAGGAAGTGCGAGGGGAGCTGTTGCATTGTGGGAAATTACAGTCAATGTCATAAAACAAAGTGTACGTGAACTGCCGTATGAAAGAGAAATTTGCTTTGCAAATTTTCACCCAAACCACAATAAAATTTATAAATAAATAAATAAATAAAACCCTGTGGAGCATGGTTCTAATCTAACACACATGAGGTCACCATAAGTTGGAGGTGATACAATGAATACTGAAGGAAACAGTACATTGTTCACTGATAATTATCTTTTGGGTTCCTATATTGATTTTCCATGATGAATGGAAGACATGCCATTGCTAAGATAAAGGCCCTCTCAAAGACTGAGAACCATCCACCTTTCCCAGGGCAGTCCTCACCCCAGGCCTGAGGTCTTTGATTTCAAAACACCCAAGCCTGGACCTCTGGCCCCGTGCCATGCTCTCCACAGGCAAGGGTGGGTGCAGCCTTGGGACAGGCAAGATCAAGCTCCTGTTTCACATCTGCAAACCCTTGCTTTCCTTGGTTGAGAACTTTTCTCCAACCCCGTGTCCATAGAGAAACCTGCTTAAAGTTATTGACTGGCAGCCTCCTTTTCTTTCCCTACAATCTATCAAGTCTAACTATTCCTTATGGATTTTTTCATAAATAAATGAAGGACTCTTTCTCCACAAAAAGAATATAAAATATGAAACAGTGTATGTGACTTTCCATCATATTGATTTAGAAACCAAACTGATTGAAGGAATGTCCCAGTTCTAAGGCTTTAGAGTGTTATCAGTGCAAATAGGCAATTCACTCAGCCGTTAACTGAAAGGCTGGAGGTTGAGAGTCCAGCCAGAGGTGCTTTGGCAATCTACTTCCAGACAATCAGCCATTGAAAACCCTATGGAGCACGGTTCTACTGTGACACACATACGTGGGCTTGCCATGAGTCAACATCGACTCAATGACAACTGGTTAAATTAGGGGAGGGGTGAGGATGGTGGGCTTTGAAGTGGGACAACATTACCCCTCGTTCTGGATCTGCCACCTTGTTGAATTGTTATTCAGTCTCCTTAAGCCTCATTTTCTTTACTGGTAAAATGTAAATAGTACAAGTGTTTACCTTTGGAGTTGTGAAGATTTAGGAAGTACCTGGCACACATAAACCCAAATCAAACCAAAACCCACACCATCTAGTTGGTTCTGACTCATAGCGACTCAAAGGACAGAGTAGAAATGCCCCATAGGGTTTCCAAGACTGTAATCTTTACTGAAGCATACTACCTCATCTTTCTTCCGGGAAGCAGCTGGTGGATTTGAACAGCTGATCTTTTGGTTAGTAGCTGAATGTTTTAACACTCCTTCCTGGCATATATAAGCACTCAAAATTCTACCTAATTACCATAATTATTAATATGAACAATCAGTCTACAGTAGAGGTTTCTTCCCGAGGCCGTCTAGCAGGCTTGGCTATGAATGTCTGCCTGTATCTGCATTGTCTTAGACAAGTTCACATGACTATCCTGTTCCTTTTACATCGTTGGTGAACCTGAAAAGGTTTTAAAAGAAGGGAAAAAGGAAAATGGGCAGTTCTAATTCTTCACTCTGCTCTGATTACAAACTTTCAGTTTATTATAGACATGAAATTGTCAAAACTTTAAGGTCACATTAACTTTATGAATAGAATCCAGCAATGAAATGTTGATTTTTCCAGCATAATATGCATTCTATTTGTTCAACTTTTATAGTCAATCTGAGCAAGCTGCCCAATTTCCAAAATATTCCTTGTACTGAGTCTGTAACTAGAACAAGTCACTAAGTTGCTATTTTTGCTTATTTTTCCTTCTGTCAATTGAGAATTACTCTGCCTACTTCAACTGAGGTTAAAGGCTAATTTTAAAGTATGTTAAATCACCTTTAAGGGAGCACTGTAATCCAGTGGGCAAAATGATTCCACAAGCTCTGATATACCTGCCTTCCTGACCTACTTTACCCTTACTTTTTAGGTGACATTGGACAAAGATACAGACACCACACAGGTTTTCATTGTTCGTGAAGGGAGGGGCTGTCTGCTGTGAGAAGTCATACACTATTTGATGATCAAGAATCTTGAAAGTAAAAATTTTATTTTTGCCCGAGGGGGACATAATTATGGGGGAGGTGGCAGGAAGAAAGGTGGTATAAAAGTGAAGGAAAGAAGCTGATGGAAAAAGAAAGGAGAAATGATAAAAAGGGAAAACCTCTTTCTGTTTGCCTCTCTCAGGAATGGAGGCAAAAATTGATTTGAAGGTAGCGTCCGAGAGGCCGGAAATCTTTCTGCCAAGGTGTGTATGTCGCAGGATGGTGTAGTGGGTCGAATGTTACCCCTATAAAGATCTGTCTAAATCTTAATTCCTGTAGCCTGTTAATGTGACCATATTTTGAGAAAGGATCTCTGCAGATATAATTAACTTAAGGATCTTGAGATCATCCTGGGTTTAGTGTGGGCCCTAATCCAATGACAGGATTATAAGAGAAAGGCAGAGGGAGATTTGAGAGAGAAACATGCAGGAAGAAGGTGATTTGAAGACAGAGGCAGAGATTAGAGTCATGGGTCTAAAAGCCAAGGAATGCCAAGGATTGCTGGCAGCCACCAGAGGCTGGAAGAGACAAGAAGGGATTCTCCTCGTGAGTGTTTGGAGGGAACATGGCCTTGCTGAGACCTTGATTTCAGACTTCTGGGCTCAAGAACTGTGACGCAATACATTTCTGATGTTTAAAGCCACCAAGGTTGTGGTAATATGTTATGACAGTCTGAGGAAACTAATACAAGTATGTTTGAATAATTTCTTTTAGAAGGATCAGCACAAGGCTGGGCCCTGAGAGGCAGATGTTAAAGATGTCCCAAATGTCCAACTTTTCCAAATGGCTGAACCACTCCATAATCTCTGATATCAACTCCACCTCCTCCCCTCAGTACTCACCTTCCCATTTCAGGGTTCTGTATTTTGCTGTAATGTCTCACAGAACTGACGAATTGCCAAGGAAGTGGCTCACCCAATTGTAGAGGCTGGCAAGTCCCAAATCTGTGGGTCAGGCATTGGTCTGGGGGATTCTTCTTACTCATGTGGTTGCAGAGGCTGATGAATCCCAATTGGCAGGTCAGATGACTGGCTGCTATTTCAGGTCCCAAGAAAGGGGAGGTGGGGTTTGAGATAATGATGAACCTGATGCAGGATCCAGAGCAAGAAGACAAGCTTGCCAGAGCAGTCACGGATATACCCCGGAGGGGACTAAGGGTGCTGACTTGAGTCATACTCCCCAGCAAGTCAGGACTCAAGACATACCCTACCCTAATCCTGCCTCATCAGTGCAACAGACAACTTAACCCAAAATGGGACCATAACCACAGACATAAGAGCAAAACAAACTCACTGCCTTGAGTCGGATCCAACTCATAGCGACCCCTCCTTGGGTTTCTGAGGCTGTATCACTACGGAAGTAGATTGCCCAACCTTCCTTCTGAGGAGTGGCTGGTGAGTTTGAACTGCCAACATTTTGGTTAGCAGTCAAGTGCCTTAGGCACTACGTTACCAGAGCTCCTAGACATAGACATAGAGGCTAGGATTTATAATATGTCACAAAATGGAGGACCATGGCTAGAAGGGCCATATTAAGCAATTCACTGCACTGCAAATGGCTCATCTCCTCACCTCCCCATGCTAACAGGTCCCTGGGAAGGTGGCCATCAAACAGATCATGCCCTTTCCTGGGAGCTCCAGGAATAAGCCTAATTGAAATAGCTAGGGAGGGTGGTTAAGAGGCTGCAGCAAAGGGGAAAGGTGTGCATGGAATATCTGGCCACCTGCATCAGTTTACGTCAAGGGAAATAAAATGCTGTCGTGGTGCCCCCTGAACATGTCAATGCTAGGTGACAGCATCTCTAGGAAGGCAGATAATGAAGCCATCATTTTCTCCATTATTAGTAACTTAGAATTTAGATGTGAAAACCTAAAGAGCCAAGTGAACCTTCCAATGTTGTCTCATGTCAGAGCTGGAATTCAAACTGATTTCCTCAAGGACAATGCATCATCAAAATTTGAGGAAGACTAATTAATAGTCTACGACAGGCAGGTCACACAACCTTGCTTGCTGAAAGTAAAGAGGACTTGCAGCACTTATTGATGATCACTTCGATGAAGATAAAGACTATAGACTTCAGTATGGACTATACCTCAATATAAAGAAAACAAAAATCCTCCCAAATGGCCCAAGCAACATCATGATAAACAGAGTAAGATTGAAGTTGTCAAGGATTTCCTTTTACCTGGATCCACAATCAACACCCATGGAAGAATTAGTCAAGAAATTAAATGATGTATTTCATTAAGCAGATCTGCTGCAACACACCTCTTAAAAGTGTTCAAAAGCAGAGATGTCACTTTGAGGACTAAGGTGCACCTGATCCAAGCCATGGTATTTTGAATTGTGTCATATGCATGGGAAACAAAAGCTGGACAACGAATAAGGAAGACTAAAGAAGAATGGATGCCTTTGAATTACAGTGTTGATAAAGAATATCAATCTGTCAGAAGAACAAACAAATCTATGTTGGAAGAAATATAGCCAGAATATTCCTTAGAAGCAAGAGTGGCAAGAGTTTGTCTCATGTACTTTTGGGCATGTTATCAGGAGAGACCACTCTCTGGAAAAGGACATCGTGGTAAAGTGGAGGGCCAGCAAAACAAACAAAAAGAAGACCCTTAAAGAGGTGGATTGACTCAATGGCTTCAATGACTCAGTGGCTGATTCTTCTAAAAGAAATTATATGAGCAGTCTGTGTGTCAGGAGCCCTGGTGGCACAGTGAGTTAAGTGCTCAGCTGCTAACAGAAAAGTCACCAGTTCCAACTCATCAGCTGCTCTGAGGGAGAAAGATGTCTGCTTCAGTAAAGGTTACAGACTTTATGGGACTGTTCTATAGGTTTGCTATGAGTCGGAATTGACTTGACAGCTACAGGTTTGTTTTTGTGTTTGATTTATGTCTGTATACGATTATCACAAAGGAACAAGAGTTGGAAATGCTGTGGAGAAAAGAAATGTGCTTCTGGAAGGGCAATAGTTAAGGAGGCACTCCGAAGGCTTATTTGCATTCTGCTGTGTTTTGCTGACGTCACCATGATTACTCTTAGAAATATACTAACTAAATTAATGAATTATTTATCATTTATTCTATTTTTTCCAATCCTCCTATTTGGACGTATGGGCTAACACAAAGGCTTCCAAATATTTTTGACCATAAACCGTAGTGAGAAATACATTTTTAATCACACACATATGCACGTAAATTTATAACTGAAAGAAAATGTCAAAACCCAATTCTTTGTCATAATGAAACTGATATATTCTAATCTTATCCTATTCTAATCTCATCTAATGTATATCAATTTAAAACTCATAAAAACCCTGCAGGTCCACCCACTAACTTGATTTCACTAACTGTATCGGAAATAAATCCCTGGCCTAGCACGGAAACTGACAATGTTTGAAATTGTGACCGTATCAGGGAAACGTATGTAAGGCATAACAGTCATGGTATTTATGCATCATTAGATTCCAGAAAGGATTGAAGGTGGCTGTAGGTGAATAGAATGACTGTTTTCTTGGAAGAATAGATTGGATGTAGAACATGGACTCATTAATAACCTAAAAGCAGTCGTTAAAGGCTTTTTTGTTTTTGTTCAAAATCTGTAGCTGATCTTTAGGGTGCTGGAAAGTGGAAATTTAAAGGGACCAGTTATGCAATGTGAATTAGTAAACTTCTTGAATACAGCATTCCTAACAAAATTTTTGTCTTCCACATTTTTTGGAGAGGTTTGCAGTCGGAAGGAATATGCATTTATTAAAAAAACTGATTGCTTAAGTACATGGTCACAAATTGAATCTTGCCAAATTTGCACTAACATGACATTTGTTTACTGACTATTTGGATTTTGAGCCTAACTCCTTGGGGATTTCAGTCGGCAACTTACCCTGAGCAAAGGGTTCTCTTTTTCTGAGGGAATGGTTTCAACCTCTCTAAGAAACCTTTGGAGATCTTTAGTCTAAATATTATTCATTTTCATATTAATAATAAAACAGTATTATAGAAATGTTTACATTATATTTTAAGCTATATTTTATTTAAACTTAAAAAATATTATAAAGCAACATTACATATAGAAAATAACAAAGAAAATACCAAATTCCGTTGTTCTAATAAGTGCTAAGAATTCTTTTCAGATAATATATTTTTCTTCTTTTTTCCCCTTGGTAACTACTAATAAGCTTTGGTTTCTATATATTCGTCTATTTCATATAAGTGAGATCCTACACTATTTGTTCTTTTGTAACTTACTTATTTTACTTTGCATAATGTTTTCAGGATTCATCCATGTTGTAGCATGTATCAGGACCACATTTCTCTTTGTGTCTGAGTAGTATTCCATTGTATATATCTACCACATTTTATTTATCCATTCATCTGTTGATGGACATTTAGGTTGTTTCCATTTTTTGGCTATTATGAATAGTGCCGCAATGAACAATGGTGTACATGTTTCTGAATTAGGTCAGGGGCCATGGGAATGGAAAGAAGACTATTTTGAAATATGCTTTAGAGATAACTTAATGAAATAATTAATTATATATATGACAATATTTTTTGTAAAGATATGAGTTTCAGATTTCAACTATTGTGAAATTCAATATTGCATTAAGATATCTGTTTCCTCACCCTTCCTTTCCAGTAGCCTGCCAAGTTTGCAAATAAGAATTCTCATGGAAATTTTGTTTCCATGGATACGAATAGTACCAAATTCTGTAGAAGCATCATTAAAGTAAAGCCAAGCTCTTGGGACAATCTATCACTCAACAACAGATAAATGAGCACTCATTAAGAAAACCATATATGGTGATTGAGAAATTGCCCGTGTGTTAACATGCATCCTTGTTAGTCTAGTCTGTTTCACTTTGTGGCGATATAAACCTTAGGGGTTGATGCTTTTCTCCATGGGCTCCAAGAGGTCTTAAGTTTGAGATAGCAAAAAATGAAGAGAGATCCTAATTCCCATCCAGAGCCATTAATACTTACATAAAATGAAGCAAAACCCAATAGAAAACCAAAAACACCAACTCTTATTTCTAAAAATCACATAATGCAGGCTTATTGTAGGATAATAAAAATATAGATACATAGGAGGTAGGAAGATGGCGTTGTATCTGTAGCCCACACATTTGATCCCTCTCGATCCCTCTCGCATTTTAATTACTGAGAAACTAGGTGTAGCAGGTAGAACCAGGAATTCTGGAGTTGTAAACAGCTGAATAAGAAAGAAAGTGCCAGATTTAGTGGAGATGGAGAACAAGAGCAGTTTAAACAGTCAGGAAAAATAAATGAACCTGCCTGGCTGGCGGGGAGACAGAGAGGTGGAGAAGCAGAAAACTCATTAGCAATATGGGGGAGAGCTGCAGAATGAAGGAGGGTGGAAAAAAGAGGGAGGCACCATAGAAGCCATGGAGCCTTCAGGGACTCAGAATACCCACATTGGGAGCTTCTGACAGTAACCTTGGATAACTTTGCTGAGAAACAAAGCAGAAACCCCCTTGGCTTGGCCTGCTGTGGAGTTCAGATTGGTGAGGGGGAAGGGAGGAAACTCACCACTTGGAGGAAGGCCCTGGAATGAACTCACAGCAGAGGGGTGGGATTCAATTCTCCATGACTGCTTTTTAGCACAGAGTGGACTGGGGTGTGGGGTTTTTGTGGCTTTCAGAACCAAGTGAAAAGTCATGGCCCCCTAACCACTAGGGTCTCTGTTGATTTTGAACCATGGGTCTGTGACTGACAGCAAAATGTCATCATTGACTGACATCCCAAGCAGTCTCAAAACAAACCCCTGGAACCTGTGGAAACGCAGAAAACAGAGACTCACTATGGCTACCTTTTTCTTTTTCTTTTCTTTCTCTTTTTTCCTCTGCCTCATCCAATAGAAGATGCACATTAAACCACCACAACACCTGCTCGTCCCAACTCCAAATCCCCTTCATGATGAACAAAAACTTGCATCCACATTCCCAGCAGTGATTCCATCAACACACACACACACACACACACACACAGATACAACTGGTTAGCAACCCAGTTCATTTGAAGTAATAACAAAACAAAACAAAAGAAAAACCATCTGCTCCACACTTGCAAATATATTTAAACATAAAGTCAAGGTGAAACAAATCAATACACAACTAATAGTTAAAGAGAACAACTTCAGAATGCTAGGAAGCAACAGACAACCTCAAATCAAACAAACAAAAAGAAACAGGAGAAGACAATAGAAATAAAAACCCAGGCTAAAGACTTATATAACATGGAAGAAGAACAGGCAATAGAATTATCTGAGAAGGAATTTAGAATATTTGTATATAGAACTCTACCAGAACTCCAAGAAACCACAAATAGAATCAAGGAGAACACAGACAGTACCCTGGAAGAATTCAGGAAAACCATTCAAGAACAAAATAATAAAACAAATATGCAATCAGAACCCATACAGAAACAGCAATTAGAAATCCAGAAGATGAACACTAAAATTACAGAGTTAGACAACACAGTGGAAGGACAAAAGAGTAGACTAGAACTGGCTGAAGAACACATTTCCCAACTAGAAGATAAATCCCTGGACACCAGCCTGTATGAAGAAAAATAAGAACAAATATTTAAGAGAAATGAAGAGAATCTAAGATTTATATGGAATGACATGAAAAGGAACAACATATGCCTCATGGGAATACCAGAACAAGAGGAACCCCTCCCCCAAAAAAGATAAACACTGAGAAAATTGTGGAAAATTTGCTAACAGAAAATTTCTCTCATATCATGAAGGAAGAAAAGATATCTGTCCAAGAAGCTCAATGAACCCCATACAGGATAGATCCTAAGAGAAAGTCACCAAGACATATCATAATCAAACTCTCCAAAACCAAAGAAAAAGAAAGAACCATGTGAGCAGCTTGGTAGAAGAGAATGTCTACTACAGTGGACAAGCAATAAGGCTGAGTTCTTAGTACTCAGCAGAAACAATGCAAGTAAGAATATATAAAACACTGAGGGGAAACAACTTCCAACCAAGCATTCTATGTTCAGCCAAATTGTCCATCAAATTATGAGGGTGAAATAAAGACATTGCCAGACAAACAGAAGTTAAGAGAATTTGTGAAAACCAGACTAACTCTACAAGAAATACTAAAAGGAGTCCTTCCAATAGAGAACCCACAACAGAGAGCAACAAATTAAAATCAGGACACTTGACATCAACACTTAAAAACCAAACTGGAAATAGATGCTCAGAATAAGCTCATAAAACATTGTAGACAAAGAAACAAGGGAGTCAACCTGCAGGTAACACAAGTAACAAAGCAAATAGAGGGAATAAAAGTTCTAATTACAGAACTTCCAAATGAAGAAGAAGACAGGACAATGTATTTATAGAACTGACTGTTCCAAAATTAGACAAAAATTCACGTCAGTGTAACCACAAAGAAAATTAACAACCCCCCCTAAGCAAACCCTAAAAGAAGAAAAACATATAGCCTTAGTAATCACAAGACCAACAATAAAGAAGAAAAGAGAAGAAACACTTGATAACAAAATGAACTCAGCACAGAAAAATAGTTGGAACAAGAAAATCACCAACAACACAACCAAAAACATAATAGAATGACAGCAATAAATTCATAGCTATCACTAATTACACTCCATGTGAATGGACTAAATGCACCAATCAAGAGAAGGAGAATGACAGATTGGATAAGAAAAGAAGACTCATTGATGTGCTTCCTATAAGAGACCTACCTTAGACACAAAAATAAAAACAAATGAGAAATTAAGGGGTGGAAAAAAACATACCAAGCTAAGGATAACCAAAAAAGGGCAGGAGTGGCAACATTAACTTCTGATAAAATAGACTTCAAGGTGAAAAACAGCATAAGGGACAAGCAAGGACACTATATGATGCTAAAAGCGTCAATTGACCAAGAAGACATTACCATTACAAATATCTATGCACCCAATGAAAGTGCTCCAAAATATGTGAAGCAAATATTAACTAAATTGAAAGGAAAAATAGACAACTCTACAATAGTAGTGTTGTTGTTGTTGCTGTTATGTGCTGTCGAGTCAGATCCGACTCATAGCAATATCACTACAGAAGTAGATTGCCCAACCTTCCTTCTGAGAAGTGGCCTTAGGCACTATGCTACCAGAGCTACACAGCTTTCAAGGAAGGACAGAACAACTAGAAAAAAAACTCAACAAAGATACAGAAGAACTCAACAGGACAATCACCCAACTTGATCTCACAGACATATACAGAGCACTCCACCCAACAAAAGCACATTTCACATTCTTCTCCAGTGCATCTGGATCATTCTCTAGAATAGATCATCTGTTAGGACATAAAACAAGCTTCAATAAACTCAAAAACATTGAAACACTGCAAAGCATCTTCTTGGATCATAATGCTATAAAGTTAGAAATCAATAATAGAAAGATCAAGGAAACTATATCAAGCATGTGGAAGTTGAATAATACACTGCTCAAAAAACTACTGGGTAACAGAAGAAATAAAGTGTGAAATAAAAGAAAAATTCCTGAAAACAAATGATAATGAAGATATATCTTACCAAAACCTATGGGGCACAGTGAAAGCAGTACTCAGAGGTCAATTTATAGCAATAAATGCACACATCAAAAAAAGAGGAAAGAAACAAAATTAACACTGTAACTCAACAACTCCAACAACTAGAAAAAGAGCAACAAAAGAAACCTACAGTATCCAGAAGTAAGGAAATAATACAGATCAGAGCAGAAATAAAACAGAAAACAAAAAAAAAGATAATCAACAAAATAAGAAGATGGTTCTTTGAAAAGATTAACAAAATTGACAAACCACTGGCAAATCTAACAAAAGAAAAGAAAGAGAAGATGCAAATAACATGAATAATAAACAAAAAGAGTGACATAACAACAGAACCAACTGAAATAAAAAGATATTGACAATATTATGAAAAACTGTATTCCAACAGATTTAAGAACCTAGAAAAGATGGACAAGACTTCCCTAAACTATCCCAGTTGGAGACAGAATACTTGAACAGACCCATAACAAAAGAAGAAATTGAGCAGGTCATAAAAACAACTTCCCACAGGTAAAATCCTGGCCCAGATGGCTTCACTGGAGAATTTTACCAAACATTCAGGGAAGAGTTGACACCTATACTACTCAAACTATTCCAGAACATAGAAAAAGATGGAATACTTCCAAACTCATTTTATGAAGGAATCATAACTCTGATACCAAAACCAGGGAAAGACATCACTAAAAAGGAAGACTACAGACCAATATCCCTCATGAATATAGATGCAAAAATTGTCAACAAAATCCTAGCCAACAGAATCCAACTACATATGAAAAAAATACATCTTGACCAAGTGGAATTCATACCAGGTATGCAAGGATGGTTCAACATCAGAAAAACAGTCAATGTAATCCACCCCATAAACAAAACAAAAAGAAAGAACCATATGATCATATCAGTCAATGCAGAAAGGCATTTGATAAAATCCAACACCCATTCCTGTTCAGAACTCTTAGCAAAACAAGGATAAAAGGGAAATTCCTCAACATAATAAAGGGCATATATGCAAATCCAATAGCCAACATTATTGTCAATGGAGAAAGACTTAAAGCATTCACCTTGTGAACAGTAGCCAGACAAGTATCCTCCATCACCACTTCTGTTTAACATTGTATTGGAAGTCCTAGCTAGGGGAATAAGGCTTGTTGTTTGTTGTTATGTGCTGTCGAGTCGGATACAACTCATAACAATCCCTCCTTGGGTTGCCGAGGCAGTATCACTCCAGAAGTAGATTGCCCAACCTTCCTTCCAAGAAGTTGCTGGTGGATTTGAACTGCCAGCCTTCTGGTTAGCAGTCAAGTGCCTTAGGCACTATGCTACCAGAGCAAGAAAGAGAAATAAAAGACTTCCAAATTGGCAAAGAGGAAGTAACGCTATCTCTATATAATCCTATAGATAGGAAACCCAAGAGACTCAGCAAAAAAATTACTGGAACTAATAGATTCAGCAAAGTGGCGGGATACAAAGTCAACATACACAATTCAGTTGGATTCTTCTACATCAACAAAGAAGACTCTGAAAAGAAAATAATGAAAATGCCACTTACAATAGCTACCAAAAGCCTAACATATCTAGAAATATATCTTACCAGATTCACGAAAGACATATACAAAGAAAACTGTAAAGCATTATAAGAAACTACAAGGGACCTACATAAATGGAAGAATCTGCTTTTCTCATGGATAAGAAGACTGAACATTGTGAAAATGTCAATACTACCCAAAGCAATCTACACATTCAATACAATCCTGATCCAGATGCCATCAATATTTTTTAAGGATATGGAAAAAACAATTATTAACTTCATATGGAAAGGAAAGGAAAGAGACCTCTTGTTCTGGTTACCTAGTACCACTCTGACAAGAATACACCACAAATAGGATGGCCTTAACAAACAGGAGTTTATTTTCTCACAGTTTGGAAGCTTTAAGTTCAAGTTCAAAATGCCAGGCTCTAGGAGCTGGGTGAAAACCCCTTAACCTTGGGGTCCAGCTCTGCCTCCTGCTTCCAGCCCACTGGAGCTAGAGACATTTCTTCACTCAGACAGCTTCTGGCTGCTGAGGCTGACAAACCCAAGGTTGACAAGTAAAAAGGCACAGTCCTATGTTACCAAACCACATGGCAGGCCATTAATAAAAAGTCCATTGTAAGTCCCAAGGTTGGCAAAGCATGGCATGCTGCTGAACAACGACACGACTACATGCTGGGTCCAATCATGCTGTAAGCTAGAGACCATTCCCAAGGCTTCTTATATACAGGAAGCAGACCACATCCCAAAGGCAGCTACTCAGCTGCTTGTGGTAGATCCCACCATGAGTTGATTGCCAGTCTCATAATGGGGAATAATTACCACCAGCTGCCCAGTCACTCAACCAGGCCCAGCCAAGTTGATACAAAAACATAACTACCACAATTCCACCCCTTGTCAACTTGGCATCTGTACAGATCTTTAATAGGTGGTATCTGTACAGATCTCCTCTACTGGGTGACTCCAGTCCCCTAGGTCCTCTACTTGGTGACCTCACTCCCTTGGCCTGGAGGGCCCCATTCCTCTCCCTCTTGAGCGTGGCAGCCCTGCCCCCTCACTCTTGGGCAGCAGCTATGGCTCCATCCCACTAGCTCACATGAACGAGCAGCCCCACACTCCAGAACCAAGTTGGTGAAGGCCTGGGTCTTTGAAACCTAGGGGGCTGTGATCATTCCACCCCCAAAGGCCATGGTCCTACCCTTTCAGGCTGAGGCAGCTCTGCTTCCATTTTCTTGGTCTCTCTGCTTCTGCTGATTAATGCCAAAGGCAACCCACTCCACTGGAAATCTTCCTGCCCCTAAAGCATTCAGCTTTCTTGCTCTGTGGGCTGGCCAACCTACTACTCCATTTCACACCAGTCTTTTCTACCAATTAATGCCCAAAGGCAACCCACTTCACCAGTAAGCCATTTAACCAAAGGCATCAAGCTTTCTCCTCTGTGGGCTGATAAGGCTGTTGCTATCTCATGCTGGTTCTCTCGGCTCTGCTATTGCTGTCTCTCATGCCAGTCTCTTGCTCTGCTCCTGCCATCTGTCATGCCGTATGCCGGGGTCTCTCTGCCGGGGTCCTGGGTCAAGGACACACTCTACTCCTGTTTCCACATTTTAGGTATCTGTCAGAGCAGCACCCCACTCCTGGTACCAAATTCTGTCCTAGTTACCTAGTACCGCTCTGACAAGAATATACCACCAATAGAATGGCCTTAACAAACAAGAGTTTATTCTCTCACAGTTTGGAGGCTTTAAGTCCAAGTTCAAAGTGCCAGGTTCTAGGGGCTGGATGAAAGCCCCTTAACCTTGGGGTACAGCTCTGCTTCCTGCTCCTGGCCTACTGGGATTAGAGGCATTTCTTCACTCAGACAGCTGCTGGCTGCTGAGGCTGACGAACCCAAGTAAGGTACAGTCCCGATGTTACCAAACCACACACAGGCTATTAAGTCCATCATAAGTCCCAAGGTTGGCAGAGCATGGCAGGCTGCTGAACAATGACACGGCTACATGCAGGGTCCAAGCATGCCATAAGCTAGAGACCGTTCCCAAGTCTTCTCTTTATATACAGGAAGCAGACCACATCCCAAAGGCAGCTACTCAACTGCTTGTGGTAGATCCCACCATGGAGTTGGTTGCCAGTCTCATCGTGGGGCATAACTACCACTAGCTGCCCAGCCACTCAACCAGGCCCAGCCAAGTTGACACACAAACATAACTACCACACCTCAAATAAGCAAAACACTGCTGAAGAAGAAAAACAAAGTGGGAAGTCTCACATTCCTGGATGTCAAAACCTACTATACAGCCACAGTACTTAAAACAGCATGATATTGGTACAATGATAGACAGAGCAATGGAACAGAATCGAAAACCCAGACATAGACCTATCCATCTATGGACAGCTGATCTTTGACAAAGGACCAAAACCCATTAAATGGGGGAGAGATAGCCTCTTTAACAAATGATGCCTGCAAAATTGGGTATCCATCTGCAGAATAATGAAACAAGACCCATACCTACCCCATATACAAAAACAAACTCAAGTTGGATCAAAGACTTAAATGTAAAACCCAAGACTATAAAGTGTATCAAAGATAAAATATGGGCAAATATAGGGGTCTTAATTTACAGCATAAATGGACTATCAACCATAACCCAGAATGCACAGGCAGTTTAAAAGAACCTAGATGACTGGGACCTTTTAAAAATTTTTATGTGTGTAAAAAGACTTCTCCAAAAGGGTTGAAAGAGAACCTATAGATTGGGAGAAAATATTTGCCTATGACATATCTGACAAAAGATTTATCACCAAAATTTATAGAAAACTTCAACACCTTAATGCCAAAAAGACAAGCAATCAATCCAGTTCAAAACTGGGCAAGGGACATGCACAGACACTTCACTAAAGAAGATACGCAGGTGGCCAACAAACACATGAGGAAATGCTCACAATCATTAGCCATTAGAGAGATGCAAATCAAAACAACAATGAGATATCATCTCACCCCAGCAATCATAGCAAAGTTGAACAAGACAGAAAATAATAAATTCTGGCGAGGTTGTGGAAAGACTGGAACTCTCATACACTGCTGGAGGGATTGTAAAATGGAACAACCATTGTGGAAAATGGTATGGTGTTCTTAAAAAACTGAAAATAGAAATTCCATTTGAACCAGCAATTCCATTACTAAGAATATATGCTAAAAAGGTGAGAGACAGGACATGAGCAGACATATGTACACCCATGTTCATTACAGCACAATTCACTATAGCAAAGAGATGGAAACAACTTAAATGCCCATCAGCAGATGAATGGATAACCAAATTATGGTACATTCACACAATGGAATACTATGCTACATCAAAGAATAATGAAGAATACACGAATCATCTCACAATGCGGTTGAATCTGGAGGATATTATGCTGAGTGAAACAAGTCAGTCGCAGAAGGACAAATATTGTGTGAACCCATTACTGTAAAAAGTCGAGGAAAGGTTTGTTTAGGGAAAGGAACTCACTTTCTAGGTTATTGGGGATGAGAGGGAAGGGGAGGGGAAATTTTTGGAATAGTTGGGGCAACATGCTGAGTTGGGTAGGGAAAGGATGGTATAGAAAGAGTCTGTTACCAGCATGGTAACATTGGGGAAAGGGAGGACACCAAAACATGCACAGAAGATGTAGACAACAGAGGCAGATATTACTATATGCACAATACTGCATTACCTCTAACACCAAACACCAGGCTGTAGATAAATGCATAGACAAGTAAGAAGATCAGGTGGGGTTCGGCAAATAGGAATGTACCCTAGACCAAGATTAGATATGAGTGATACAAAATAACCACAATCAGTACAGAAGCAACAGAAGAAAGAGTTGGAGTAATCCCTCAGAGATAGCCAAACACCTTGGGAGAAAGAACCACCAGGCTTGCCGACTCAGGACCATAGTATTGGGGGACACCAGGCTTAATGGGCACAACATAGTACATAAACATCTTGTTCCACAACTTATTTGGTGAGTAATGACTGGGGTCTTCAAAGCTTTCAAGCGGCCATCTAACATGAAGCTAATGGTCTCCTCTCGTCTGAAGCAAAGAAGAGTGAAGAAACTCAAGGGCATTTGGAAACAGTCAGTCTAAAGATATGATGGACCTTGAGACCAGAACTAGGTGGTACCCGGCTACCAATGCCAACCACTCGGGAACTGATCAAAACTGCAGACCCTGGATAGAGTGGGAGGAATAATGTGGAAAAAAACATAATAATGACCAGAATTACTGGTCAGATGGAGTCTGGTGGGACCCCTTTGGACCATGGCCCTGGGATACCCTTCAGGCCTGGGTTAGGACTCACTCCCAGGGTCTGGCTCTCAGCCCAACAGTAGAAAGACTTACATGCAGAACACCAACCCAGGGTGATTCACCCACCTACTCTGTGGAGATACACCCCTTGGAGCAATTGGCCATGGGGCACCAGAGGGGCAGCATTCACACGGAGGGCAAGCTGGATAGACAGGTATGCATATTTAAGAAGGGCACAGGGAGGGAGTGTCATGGGTGAGGGAGGGGAGGAGAATGGGTTAGGGTTGGGGATGGTAATTGGTGTGAAATCAAATGTGCACGAACTGTTGAATGTAAAACAAATTCTGCTCTGTCAACTTGCACTCAAAGCACAATTTAAAAAAATATAGATAGATACATAAAACAAAAAAATTAAAATAATCTAATTCCTCCTACTTTTTTGTTAAATTCTTCCAGATTATTTTCTAGGTATAAAAAATAAGATCATTCTATAATTCATTGCTGTGCAACCTGTTTCTTTGTTTTCCAATACATTATAAATGTATTTCTATGTCAGATATTCTTTCATAAAATAATGTTTTGACTGTATGATACTCATTCTGTGAATGTAATATAATTTATTTATTCAATATTGTATTGTTGGGCTTTTTTATTTTGAAATTTTATCTAACCAATATGGCATTGAGAATTTTCATAGCTAAATTTTTAAGTTCATTCTTATTTATTTATTTTAGAATAAATTAAAACAACGGAATCACTTCATCAAATGGTATGCATCCTTATTTTTTTCCCCAAAAAGAATATACCTGCAGGAGCTCTGGTAGCGTAGTGCCTGAGGCATCGACAACTAACCAGACTGGTGGTTCAAACCCACCAGCCACTTCTCAGAAGTAAGGCTGAGCAATCTACTTCCGTAGTGATAACTGCCTCAGAAACCCAGGAGGGATCGCTATGAGTCAGGTCTGACTCAATGACACATAACAACAACATTGAAAAATACAAAATGTAACATAAACTTATTAAAAGCTCAAATAATATAAAAGAGCATAAAAAGGAAAGTTGAAATTACTCCTAGTCCTTAAGGTAATTGTTAACAATTTGGTAAATATTCTTCTAGACTTCTAATGCATGTATACAAACGCATGTTGTCCCTGGGTAGTGCAGTTACTGTGTTCAACTGCTAACCGAAAGGTTGGAGGTTCAAGCTCACCCAGAGGTGCCTTGGAAGAAAGGAATTGAAAGTCCTGTGGGGTACAGTTCCACTCTGACACACATGGAGTCACCATGAGTTGTGATTGACTCCATGGCAACTGTTTCTTTTTTAACTTTATACAAACATATATATTTACAAAAATGAGGTCAGACCCTACATTTGAGCTTGGCAACTGTATTTTTTTAGCCTAATGGATTTTTTCCATGTCATTAAATATTCTTTTTGTTGTTGTCTTTAGCTGCCATCGAGTTGCCCCCTGACTCATGGTGATCCCATGTACAACAGAAATAAACACTGGTGGTCCTTGGCCATCCCCATGATTGGCTGTAGATTGCACCACTGTGATCTATAGCGTTTTTAATTGGCTGATTTTCAGAAGGCCCTTCTTCCTAGTCTTAGAAGCTCTGCTGAAACTTCTAGGATCATAGCAACATGCAAGTGTCCACTGACAGATCAGTGGCAGTATTCTTTGACAGTAACATTTTTGATGATTTCCAACTCTTCCATGTTTATACTACCCAAACCAATCCCTGTTTTGTCATGCTGCAGCCTCTGCTAAGGGAAACTGGTCCAACTCATAGCCTCTATTAAAAGAGCAGAGCACCCCTCTTCTCCTGCTCCTCCTCCTTGTCAAATACCAGGTGACTGGAACATGGCCAGGTACCTGATACATGATACCTGAGATAACTATGTTATGAGTGAGTGAGTCTGGTGCCAAAATCTCTACTCAGACAGGGAAAAGCTGGACCAATCATGGTCTCATTGTTGAAAATTTGAGTTGGGAAATAAGTAGAGTCAAACATTTCAGTGTGTTTACAGCTGAAAGATTATGGAGAGAAAACCAAGAGGTAGAGTAGATGCCTTAATACGTCAGTTGAAATGATAAGGAAGCAGGAAATATGAATATAAACTATGAATTTGATACAAATATGTAGAATAAAGAGTAGTATCTTAGGGATTTGGAGTCAGATGAGTTTGAAGTTTGATACTTCTACTTGAAAGCTATGTGACTTGGATCAATGACTTAATTTTCTGAGCCATAATTTCCTCATCACTAACATGTGGATAATAATACAGTGAAAACTGTAAAAGCAGGGACTTGATGGGCCGCCTTCTTTATCTCGGTCTCACAGTTTTCCGCCTGTGACAGCGTGGAACCTACCAGTCTTCTATCATCCTGTATTGCTTGGATTTTGTTTCTTTGACAAGTTTTTGCCTTTAGGGATCCAACTTTCACAGGTTTTACTGTAGATCTGTTACTGAGTTGCTGTAGAGTTTATTGAGATAAAACATGTTAGATTCTTAGCACAGTTCCTGACGACACGGAAGTGCCGAGTGCCTGCAGTTACTGTGATAGCTGTCAGTCCCCAAGCGTCCCTGATGTTGGATGCGCTTCCTGTGCTATATTTTGAATCTCTGCATCTAATCTGTAAATTTATGACTATGTAATGAATAATAGAGGCGCTCTGGTAGCGTAGTGCCTAAGGCACTTGACTGCTAACCAGAAGGCTGGCTGTTCAAACCCACCAGTCACTCCCCAGAAGGAAGGTTGGGCAATCTACTTCAGTAGGGATATCACCTCGGGAACCCAAGGAGGGGTCACTATGAGTCGGTTCTGACTCGACGACACACAACAACAACTGAATAATAGTATGTTGTGTTCCCCACCTCCCATCTGTCAATTTATCTTACTGTGGTGGCTCATATGTTGCTTTGAGGCTGGAGGCTATGCCACCGGTATTTCAAATATGAGCAGAGTCACCCATGGTGGACATATTTTAGTGGAGCTTCTAGACTAAGACAAACTGGGAAGAAACAAGGGGCCATCCACTTCTCAAAGAATTGGATGGTGAAAACCTTATGAATAACAGTGAACCACTATCTGATATATCATACCAAGGATTGTGAGGATGGTGCATGACTGGGCAGTGTTTCATTCTGTTCTACATAGGGTAGCTATGAGTCAGAGCCAATGCAATGGCACCTAACACAACAACAACAACAGCATGTTGTGTTCTAGGGAATTGTCTAGTATCAAAAGCTGAAGTTTTTGTTGACCAAACTTCTGAAATAACAACCAATTTTTTTTAAGGAGATTCTACCAAATCTCCTTGTTTAATTTTGGTCTTATAAAATTTGAATTTTTCCTTAGTCCCCGGAAGTCATGGACAGTTGTGAATCTCATGTAATAGAAATGTGTAATAGAAAGGACTATTAGCAGTAGAATAACAGTTGGCAAGTGGATGGACTGCACTTTCACAGGATTTCACAGAAGTCCCTTATCTTTTTCTCTTAGAAAGGAACATCTAGAATTTTCTCTCTTGATGTAATGGTATAAAGGGGACAGGTGGGTAGATTCATTTTCAGTCATGTCAACTCCTTTCTTCCTTTTCCCATCCCCTCTCTACCAGATAATTAAGGACTACGTGGTGTGTATAAATAGCTTCGGCTGAGAACATCCTCATATCTTTGCCCCTCTCATCACTGAGCAGGGTTCATAACTGATGTTGCAATTAGAGGACCGATTTAGCTCTGAGAGACACATTGCAAATGATTCGCTGAAGAGGACAGTATTTATATCAGTACTGACTGATGAAGACTTTGTCAACTGTACCTTTGGCAGATGGTTTGATGGAGTGCTCCTGGGTTAATCTACTTCTCATTATAGCTGATGATCCATGATGATGTGTTTTCTGAACCACTTATCTTACACGGGCACCACAGTGTGCAACAGCCCTTTTGTAAATACTGATAATTGAGGAAATACTAAGCTGAAAGTATAGGGATCAACAGAAAAGCGTAAAGGTCACAGCATTTAGTGAATTACTGGGGCACAGGTTATTTGGCATCATTTGTGCAAACAAGAATTCACACTTCTGTACTGCAGGTTTAATTGTCTGTTTTGACATGAGAGAAAGGAAACAAAAATAGATTCACTACTTGTTTCCTATAGACAGGTTAGCAATTTGAGGTTGTTTATTTCATTGCTTAGATGTGACGAGTGCTTTAAAAATATGATATATTCTCAGATCAATGAGGAAATACATAATCAGACATTCTAGGATTGTTTTGATAATTGACTAGAGTTAAAAGCCAGTGATTTTACATACATATATATGTTGTTGTTATGTGCCATCGAGTCAGCCCTGACTCATGGCTACCCCTCCTTGGGTTTCCGAGGCAGTATCACTACAAAAGTAGGATTGCCCACCTTCCTTCTGAGGAGTGGCTGGTGAGTTTGAACTGCCAGCCTTCTGGTTAGCTGTCAAGTGCCTTAGGCACTATACTACCAGAGCTCCTTATAAATATATATTATATAA
>NW_006921738.1:5068939-5074309 GCF_000298275.1 Orycteropus afer afer | reverse complement strand
ATATATATACATAAATTTGTTTTTTCTTTTGTAAAATGGAAGCAGAAATAGAGAGTTGGATTATTTCTCTTCCTAACTCTGCTCTTGATGGCTAGAAGGTGGGCTGGTACAATCTACTAGCAGAAAGCTTCACCTTTGCCCCTTTTGACATGGAAAATTGATATTTGTAATCTTTTCTGAAGAGTTCTGCAAGTATAGCTTCATGTCCCTCCTGATCCTCCTGCTTCTCCCAAATAAATGACTAACTCTGAACTTTCCCTATCTAAAAATCTATCTATTACTCAAACATATACAAAACTTACTGCTGTTGATTGGAATCCAACTCACAGTGACTGTGCTACCAGAGCACCTAAAGCGTTTGACTGCTAACCAGAAGGCTGGTGGTTCAAACCCATCAGCCACTCCTTGGAAGGCTGGACAATCTACTTTCGTAGAGATAGTGCCTCGGAAACCCAAGGAGGGGTCTCTGTGAGTTGGATTCAACTCAACAGCAGTGAGTAAACATACAGAGTCCAGACAATGTTGCAACACAGTCAGAAAATCATTGCTCTTTACATACTGAGTCCTCTGATGGGTACCAGGCATCTCTTCTTCCTTTTCTTCTCCCAAGGTCCTCTTCTCTCAGGACCCTTTCTCTTTTTTTTCTCTCTTACCTCATCCTCAGGCATTCAACCAAACAGATCTGTCCTGTTGGAGATGGAGATGAGTTAGGAGCAGGGGAAGTGAGGAAGGTTCTTACTCCTGAGAGGAGTGGAATGAAATAATACCTCCTGGTCCAGATTCAGAGTGAAAACTGTTACCAAACTAACTCTTCTTTTTAATGGTGTTGGCCTTCTCTTATATTAAAGGAGCTCTGGTGATGTAGTGGCTAAGGCATTTGGCTGCTAACCAAAACATCAGTGGTTAGAACCCACCAGCCACTCAATGGAAGAAAGATGAGGCAGTCTGCTACTGTAAAGATTTACTGCCTTGGAAACCCAATGGGGGTCAATCTGAGTTGGAATCAACTTGATGGCAGTGAGTTTGGTTTTTGAGTTTCTCTTATAAGACCTTTGAGTTATTTTGCCTCTTTCTTCTTTCTTTCCCTAGATCTTGTGTATGGCATAGGATGAAGAGTGTGAAAAGCTCTGTGGTACTACATAATATAGATCTTTCCTGTCTTCCATGAATATCTGCCCCTACCCTGCCTCGTCTCTTTGGTAACTAGAAAGTCACATGTAGCCCTTTGGGAGAACAAAAAAGCAAGCAGGAAATCAATATTTGATTAAAGACTTCTATCAAAAATGTAGCAGGGATTGTGAGGATGGCACAGGACCTGGCAGTGGCATTATGTGCCTGAATTGACTTGACAGCTCCTAACAACAACAGTAATCAAGAAAATATAAAGAACTCATGAAACTCAAAAATAAGAAGACAATTCAATTGAAAAGTGAGCAAATGATTCAAATAGACACTCAAAAAATATACAAATGCACATGAAAAAATGCTCAACATCATCAGTTGTTGTTGTTGTTATGTGCCGTTGAGTCGACCCCGACTCATAGCAACCCCTCCTTGGGTTTCCGAGGCAGTATCACTACAGAAGTAGGATTGTCCAACCTTCCTTTTGAGGAGTGGCTGGTGGGTTTGAACCACCAGCCTTCTGGTTAGTAGCCAAGTGACTTAGGCACTATGCTACCAGAGCTCCCTCATTAGTCATTAGGGAAATGCAAATTAAGACCACAGTCATTAGGGAAATGCAAATTAAGACCACAGTCAGGTACCACTTCATACATAATATCCATTGTCAATCAATTCTGATTCATAGCCACCCTATAGAACAGGCTGAACTGCTTCATAGGGTTTGCAAGGTTGTAATCTTTATGGAAACAGACTGCTACTTCTACTTTGGAGCAGCTGGTGGGTTCAAACCACCAGCCTTTTGGTTAACAGACAAATGGTTAGTACACTGTGCCACCAGGGCTGCTTACACACATAATAGAGTGGCAACAAAGAAACAGATAGACAAACAAACCCCACAAATTGACAATATCAAGTGTTGATGAGGATTTGGAGCAACTGGAACTCTTGAACTCTCGTTCATTGCTAGTTGGAATGTAAAATGGTAACGTTACTTTGGAAAACAATTGGGCAGTTTGTTATAAAGTTAAACACACTTACCATACAGCCCTGTGTTCCCACTTTTAAGTGTTTATCCAAATGAATTGAAAATTTATGTTCACACAAAAATCTGGATTTGAATGTTCACAATAACTTTATTCAACAGCACCAAAAGCTGGAAATAACCCAAATGTTTTTCAGTTGGTGAATGGATAAACAAACAGTGGTACATCCAAGCAATGAACTCCTACTCAACAATAAAAAGGAACAAATTTCTGGTATGTGCAACATCATATAAATCTCAGTGAATTATGTTAAATGAAAGAATCTAGACTCAAAAGGCCCATACTATATGATTATATTCTTAAGACTCTGGAAAAAGCAAAACTATAGGAACAAAAAATAGATAGTCTAAGGACTGGAGGTGAGGGGAGACGCCGACAACAATGAACTATATGGGAATTTATGAAATTATTGAAGTGCTCTAGATCTTCATTGTGGTGGTGGTTACATGACTATATGCTTTTGTCAAAACTCATAGACATGTATGCTAAAAATGATGAATTTTACTATATGGAAACACCTCAATAGTTAAAAAAAAAAAAAAAAAAAGGAGTGACAATAAAATAGAAAAAAAAGTGTTATCAACAATGGCAAAATTTGCTTCTTTAAGAAAAGTAGCAAAATTAGACAAATCCCTGGTAATTTCAATCAGAGTTGATGAAAAAGGAACATGGAAAGATGGTGGGACATATGAACCAATGGACTCATTCCAGGCAGCCTCTCTGAGACCCTCTTGAGGTTCAAGACTTCACAGGGAATGGGGCAGTCACAATGGGCTGGGAAAATAACACCCAGGGGAAAGGTTAAAAAAAATCAGTTTCCCTGGCAATAGGGTGGTGTAGGGATGATTTAATAGAGGTTTCTGTGTTCCTTGGCAGTTTGATTATAGTGCCATTTAGCAAGAGTGAACAGTTTTAATGATCTTTAGCACATTATAATAGGATTATGTCTGTGAAATGAATGGTTTTTGTAAACAGAGAGGTCTTCTCTAAAAGGAAGAGCTCTTGTGCTCTGTAGAATGGGAATGTACATGAAGCACAGGGCCCTAAGTGTGTAGCTGGATGCTCTGGGACAGGTTCTTTAACCTTTGAACCCCTATGTCTTCATCTGTAAAATGGGGACAGTGTTACCTACCTCATCGTTTTGCAGGGAGAATTCAAATCAAATGACCTATGTAATATGACTGACACTTAGTATTACTCTTTCCTATGTTTCCATCTCCTACTTCCTCCAACTCATTCTGCTTTGCCTTTGCATTTCCTGGTTGAGGGCTGCAGCCATTAACATTGTGAAGATAATAATATTAAAAACTCACAATTTATAGGACTTACTATATGCCAGACACTGTTCTAAGATTTTTGTATTTATCATCACAATGATCCTATGAGGAAGGTATGAATTTATTCTATGAGGAAGGTACGGGTGAATTTATCATCAGATTCAAGCAGTTCTCTTGAGTTTCAAATCCACGCTCTTTCTATTATGGTACAAAACATGATGTATTTTAAATGGATCTAAAATATATGCTTATTATTATTATTTCATTTCTGCCCTTACTTGTTTTTTAATTTTGTTATTGTTGTAAAAATACATATAACACATTTGCCAATTCAACATTTTTCATGTGTACAATTTGTTGTTGTTGTTAGGTGCCAGGTCAGCTCTGGCCCATAGCAACCGTACGTACAACAGAATTAAACACTTCCCAGTCCTGCACTATGCTCACAATATTTGCTCAGCTTGAGCCCATTGTCACAGTCATTGTGTCAGTCCATCTCGTTAAGAGTCTTACCCTTTTTCACTGACCGTCCACTTTATCGAGCATGATATCCTTCTCTGGAAGGATATTCTTCTTCCAAGACAAATTTGTTCATTCCTCTGCAGTCCATGGGTGTGCAATTTAGTGATAGCAATTACATTACTCATGCTTGCAGGCATCCTCCAGAATTGTTGCAAAATTTTCCATCACCATAAACAGAAACTTAGTGCTTTCTAAACAATGAACTGGGAGTTCTGGTGGTGTAGTGCCTAAGGCACTTGACTGCTAACCAGGAGGCTAGCAGTTCAAACCCACCAGCCACTCCTCAGAAGGAAGGGCAATCTACTTCCGTAATGATATTGCCTCGGAAACCCAAGGAAGGGTCGCTATGAGTTGGGTCCGACTTGATGGCAAACAACATCAACAAACAATGAATCCCTCTTTAAAGAAGGTATTATTATCTCCATTTTTTAGAAGTAAAAACTGAGGAACAAGGGAGGGTAAGTGAATTGCCAAGGGAGATGTAGTTGTATGTCCTTGTTGAAAACAAAATGATGCTTTTTGTGGGTTTAACTCTCTTTCGAGTGTTCTTTTTCTCTTAACAACACTCTTTCATTTACATCACCTTTTGTACCTGACAAAGACTTTCAAAAGTCACGTTTTGTTTGCAGCCATAGGAATTTTGGTGTGAAGTGGCAGTGATCCCTAAGTGTTGTTGAAGTTTAGAAATAATAGCTTTTAGAAAGCTCTGCTATTGTGTGCAGTCAAACTGATTCTGACTCATAGCAACCCTACAGAGTAGAACTGCCCCATAGAATTTTCTAGGCTGTAATCTGTGTTAGAAGGAGCCTTGGTGGCACAGTGGTAAAGTGCTCGGCTGCAATTGACAGTTTGGTGGTTGTAATCCACCAGCTGCCTCACAGGAGAAAGATGTGGCAGTCTGCCTCTGTAGAGCTTAAATACCCCAAACCAAACCAACTGCCATCAACTCCCAGTGACCCTGTAGGTCAGAGTAGAACAGCCTCATAGGGTCTCCAAAGCTATAACTCTTTATGGAAGTACAATGCTCCCGTGGAGCAACTTGTAGTTTTGAACTGCTGACATTTTGCTTAGCAGCTGAATGCTTTAATCACTGTACCATCAGAGCTCCTCTGTAAAGATTGTAACCTTGGAAACGTTGTGGAGGCAGTTCTGCCCTGTCCTATAGGGTCTGATTATGAGTCAGAATCCACTAACGGCAATGGGTTTGTTTTTTTGGGGGTTAATCTTTACTAGAGCAGATTGCCAGGTCTTTTCTCTTGCAGGGCAGTAGGTGGATTCAAATCATCCCTTAGTAGCTGAGTGCTTTAACCATTGTAGCACCATGTACCTTAGAAAGAATTCAATGCTATGGTCATCCCAAAGTCCGTATCTTAGTTCTTATTTTATGTTTGCTTTTTTTTTTTTTT
>NW_006921738.1:5031555-5053460 GCF_000298275.1 Orycteropus afer afer | reverse complement strand
TTTCCCACCACCTAACCCCCGTTTTTTTTTTTTTTTATTCTTACTGATCCTTCAAGGTGCAGTTAAGGTCTCACCTTCTCATTCAGTGACATTATGAAGCTTCTACTACATGTTGATTGGGCAATCTATTTCCATAGAGATACCACCTTGGAAACCCAAGGAGGGGTTGCTATGAGTCGGATCCAACTCGACCTCAGTGAGTTTGGCTTTTTTTTTTTTTTGCCTGCATGTTGGGGGGCCTTGGGTGTGCAAATGGTTAAAGCACTTCGTTGTTAAACAAAAGGTTGACGGTTTGAGTCCACCTAGAGGTGCCTTGAAGAAAGACCTGGTGACCTCATTCTGAAAAATCAATCATTGACAATCTTGTACACACAGTTGTACTCTGACACTTACAGGGTCACCACGAGTCAGAACTGACTCCACAGCATGGAGCGGAGTTGAAGACTCATCTGTCTTCTCCCAACTAGACCATGAACTCCCCAGAGGCAGATCCATTTATCTTTACAGTTGTACTTTTCAGACTGGGAAAGAAAAGCCAGTGCCCAAGGTCTAGTTACCAATTGCCAGCGAGTCAACTCTGACTCATGGCAAGCCCCTGTCAGAGGAGAACTGTACTCTGTAGGGTTTTCAAGGACTCATTTTTCAGAGGTAGATCACCAGTCCTTTTTTCCAAGGTGCCTCTGGGTGAATTAGAACCTCCAACCTTTCAGTTAGCAGGTGAGGAGTACACTGTTACTGCACAGGGACTCTTCATTCACTCCTTGGTGATACCAATACTAACTCCAATTCAGTAATGGCAAAAGTAGGTGACTGCAGGTAGGAATGAGCCAGTGAATGAGTTCAAAGATACACAGGTTCTGAAGCAGGAAGGGAAGGAAGAAGACAATTAAAGGTGACACAGAAAAGAGAAGGTAGGGGATCAGAAATAGAGTTGGAGGCCTGAAGAAGGAAGGAATCTTTGGAATAATTACTATGGGAAATGGGAAAGGAGTCAATTCAGGATGAGTTAAAGCCATGGTTCTCCACCTTGTGTGCAGTGGAATCACCTAGGGGAGCTTTTTAAAAATTCTTTTTCTTGCTTCCCATCTCAGAGTCTCTGATTTAGTTGATCTGGGGTAGGGTTCAGCCATTAGAGTTTTTAAAAAGTTCCCCCAAGTGATTCTAATGTGAGCTGGGATTAATCCCAAACCCATTGCCATTGAGTCCATTCTGACTCATGGTGACCCTGTAGATAGAGTAGAACTGCCCAATAGGGTTTCCAAGACTATAAATTTTCACGGAAGCAGACTGTCACACCTTTCTCCAGTGGAACCACTGGTAGGTTTGAACTGCCAACTTTTGGTTAGCAGCTGAATGCTTAACTACAGCACTACCATGACTTCTTGAACTGGGATTGAGGAACACTGAAAATAATCACTGAATAGTACTGTGGGTTTCATGTCCTGATTACTCCAGCCCATACAGATTTCTTATTATTACTTATTCTTCATTCATTCATTTGTTCATTCAAAATGTTTGTTGATGGTCTACTATATGCCAGGTACTTTCACTAGACAGTGAAAAAAAAATAAAGCACTTACTACTTCCATCCATTTTGATACTCATGTTGTGGATTAAATAATTTTCAAAAGCATAATAAAACCCAAGATATTTGAACACTTACTGTATCATTAAACCTCACAATGTTCTGAGTGGTAGGCCTGGTTATATCTTGCATTTTACAGATGAAGTACATGAGGAACAGAGAGGTGAAGTAATTTTCTCAAGGTCACACAGCTGCTAAATTGTTGTTGTTGTTGTTATATGCCATTGAGTTGGACCCGACTCATAGAGATACCTCCTTGGGTTTCCGAGGCAGTATCACTATGGAAGTAGATTGCCTCATCTTCCTTCCGAGGAGTGGCTGGTGGGTTTGAACCACCAGCCTTCTGGTTAGCAGTCAAATACCTTAGGCACTATGCTACCAGAGCTCCCAGCTGCTAAGTGGCAGAGGTATTTCAGGTATTTGACTCCAGAGTGTTATCCTTAACCACAAAGCAGTACTACCTTTCTGTTGCATCTACCTCCATGCTGAGCCCAAAGTCACTGCTTCATAAATACTTCTTGGACTCTGAGAAATACTAAGACCACTGTTATCCAAATATAAAGTGATGGAGAGTATCTTGACCCAAATGAATACATTTTATTGACCAGTGTGCCATCACATGACCACATTTTATTGCAGGTGAGATTGAGAAATGTAGTCTTACTATACATGCAAGAGGAAAGGGAAAAGAATGAGTGAATAATTAAGGAGTCTTTAATACAGTCTCCTGCTAAAATAGAAGTTTTAAATTTAATGTAGTCAAATGTGTCCTCTTTTTTTCTTTGCAAGTTTGGCATGTAATGCCTTATTTAAGAAATACTTCTCTGTCCTAAGGACATATGCTGTATTCTTTCCTAAAATATTTCCAGTTTTGATTTTTTAATTGTCATAAATTTTTGTGTGTGGTGTGAGGTAAGGATTACAGTTCTTTTCTTTATGTCTGGTGTTCTGGAATTACATGATGCTGATATTGTATAGTGTTCTCCCTGCCCCCGCCCCATGCTAAATTCTTTCCATCTGAAGATGCATGTCCCTCAAACTCTGATGTAATTTCTCAAATTCTCAGTTTTATAAGCTTCCTCCTGCTGTTTTGTCTTCCTAGAACTCCTATATCTGACCTGTAGGATTGATTCTTTATATAGCTTATGTTTTCTCTCACATTATCCATTTTTATCATTTATTCTACATTTCAGTTAATACTTTACTTTATCTTTCAACTCTTCTATTGAATTTTTAACTTTAGTAATTTTAGTTTCAATTTCCCAAAAACTATTTCTTAGTCTTTGTTTTTTCTTTATATAGCATTTTGATCTTGTGCTAGAGATGCAGTAACTCTCTTAATCTTTTGGGGCATTTAAGTTCTCTCCAGTTTTCTATATTTCCTCTATAGTTTCCTTTGGGATGACATTTCTAGTATGTTTATCTTAGTGTCTCTGTTATGAAAGACCCAGTCACCCTTGATTGTCCATTCAGAGTGAAGCATGAGATACATGCTGGGAGATAGACTGGGAATGCTTCATACCTGTGTGGGCTTACTGGCTGGTGGTATGTGCTTTAGCGTGATTGGAGGGAGTCTGACTTGTGTGCTGGGAAACTTGCAAATCCCATTCTATGGAGATCTTTTCTCTGGAGGCAGTTTCTTTAGATAAGAAATCTCATAATTCTTGTGGAGAAAAAGGGTCTCTCGTAGTGTAGTGTCTAAGGCACTTGCCTGCTAACCAGAAGGCTGGTTCAAACCCACCAGCCACTCCTTGGAAGGAAGGTTGGGCAATCTACCTCCTTAGTGATACCACTTCAGAAACCCAAGGAGGATTGCTATGAGTCGAGTCTGACTCGATGGCACAAAACAACAACCAGCAAGCAAACTGTTTAGAGATATATTTGTAATAGATTAAGTGTTCCAAATATTTTCAATGAACTCTACTCTTTGCTCTAGTTATAGTGAAAGTGGTAAACTCTCATCCACAGCTTACTCTATATCAGACTCTGTTCTATATGCTTTATATTTTTTAACTCACTTAATCTTCCCAAGAACCCTATGAAGTAAACACTATTCTTAACCCAGTTTGATAAATGAGGAAACTGAGGGACAAAGCAATGAATAATTTGCCTGAGGTCATACAATTAGTAAATTGTAGATTCAGGATTTTAATGCAGACACTTTGACTATCAGACTTAAGCAATGATGGGGAGTATTATTTCTAAGGTTTCATAGGACTCTGACTCCTCCAGGGCAGAGATTTTGTCTATTTTACTTACCACTGTACACTCAATTTCCAGCATAGTCCAGAGCAGCATGTTTTCATGGAATGAATGAATGTGCAGTACTATTCTTAGAGAGGTGGACTGCTCGACTCTCCTGAGGGTGGGCTAACTAAAAGAAGGTGTCATATATGTTCAGTGTTGAGGTTCTTCATTTCTCATTTTTTTTTTTTTCCTATTTGGTTGGGGAAAGAGTACATCTTAGGAAGAGAGGGGGTCTGGAACACATTTCTTTAGTAAAATTTCTTCATCTCCTCCCATAACTGGCCACCTCATTCTTTGTTCAAAGACTATGACTGTTACTTGAGAAGTGAGGTCATTAAATTTTGCCAATATAATGAGCTGTTAATCAGCATTCCTATCATAGGCTGTTATCTGGAGTTCAGGGATAATTCCTAGCACCCACAATTCCCAATTTTTAAAAAACAAAACAATGAGATTTGATTTTTTTTTATTGTTCTATTTGAATGAATGCTTCTAACATTCTTTTCATTACAAAGTGACTGTTATTTTACAATGATTATTTAAAGCATTGATTTCCTGAAACAATGGTGTAAGGCAATGGCAGTGCACATGCTTTACATGGTTGAATGAAAAAAAATCTGGATCTTATTTCAAGGGTTTATTGCTGTTTTGATCATGTACTTTATACCTTTCACTGAAGTGTTTTTGTAAAAATGGCTTCATGCATAACCGGGATCTGAAATTTTATTGCCAATGTCACTAATATTTATTATACATTGTGGAGCAGAAACAATTACCTTTTATTTGGCTGGCTTGTTTGTGGTTCCTGACTCTGCAGTGACTTCTGGTTAAGGAAAACACTTTTTGTGGATTTTGCTTGCTTTAGAAGGATAATTCTGTTAATTTTTTTTTTTTTTTGATAAAGAAAGCAATTTACAGGTAGAAAAATATAATATCAAGGGGAAAGTGAACAATTTCATAAAAGAAATTCACTGCTATCAGGAACTGCTTGGTTACAAGTCACAGAAAACCATTTGATCTGTGTTAAGGAAAACAGGGACATTGATGGAAGACCACAAACAATTTGGAGGTTGATCCAATCCAGAGATAACTTGGAAACAAACCCTGGTGATTTACTTCCAAAACATAGGCCATTGAAAACCCTATGGAACACAGTTCTACTCTGACACACAGGACTGTCATGGGTCAGAATCAATTTGAGGGCAACTGGTATGGAAGCCAAGTACAAAGAATACGAAGGATTAGAACCAGGCACTAGAAAGTCATTCCTTCCTTCCACAGGTATCTATCAGGTACTTCTATGTGCAAAGCACTGTTATGGAAACTGTCAAGATGAAAGCTCTTTTCTCAAAGAGCTTTTATTCTCATAGGTGGAGACAAGTAATAAACAAGTCAAGTAGAACAAATGAAAACAAAATTCTTTTAAGTAGTATAACCATAAAATCTGTTGCTTGCTTTTGATAGTGAGTGGGGTGCTATTAATAGTCATGCTTGACAATAAGTGTAAACCTGTCCTGGGCACACTGGAAATGTCATGGGCGAAGGACTATGGAGAGAATTAGAATAGGGTAAAGTGATAATGACCGGTGGCTACTTGGGACTGGTGATAAGAGGTGTCCGCATGTAAACTGAGATCTGAATGACAAGAGAGAACCAAGCATTGGAAGATGACAGGGATGAGCCTTCTAGGCAGAGAGAACAACTAGTATAAGGGCTCTCTCAGGGAGGAACTAACTGGAGCATTTGAGGAACAGAAGGAGGATCAGTGTGGCTGGTGTGTAATAGGCTGCGAGAGATGGGTTGGAAATAGGACCAGAGAAATAGGCAGAGGCCAGAGATGCCAGACCTTATGGGCCTTACGAAGGAGTTTGTCTTTATTCAAAGTGTGATAGGAAGCCATCGGAAGGTTTTCAGCAAGGAAACGACATGACATCTTACCTTTCAAAAAGACCACTCTGTAACGTTATGTTTATATTTTTTAAAATTGTAATTTTTATTGATATTTCCTTTGATGCGGTTATGTTTTGTTTTGTATTTTCTATCTTTTAGAGAAGGAACCCTGGTGGTTCAATGCTTAAGCACTGCCTGCTAACCAAAAGGGCAATTCAAACCCATCCGACAGCTCCAGGATGGAAAGACCTGGCAACCTGCTCCCATAAAGAGTACGGCCTAGAAAACCCTATTGGGGCAGTTCTACTGTCAGATGGGGTTGCTATGAGTTGAAATTGACTGGAAGTCTCCCCCCAATCTTTCAGAGTGAAGTTCTTCAGAAAGCATAAGGAATTCAACTGAGGATGCAAATAAAGGGTGGAGTGAGGATGAGACGCATGGGGAGGAACATATACCGGGGCGTGTAGTATGATTACTGGTACTGGGCAATATTGAGGGCCAAATTCAGATTTACGATTGTGCTGAGTCAACCTGGGCTGTCTGTGTCTTATCTCATTCCTGAGCAGGCCTACTTAGTTAGCTCTTTTTATCTCATGAAGATTGGCTTTTTCTTTCTTCTCAGTTTCAGAACCTTGAAACACGGAACCAGAGTTCCCAAAATACAGTCTCTGGAAGAGAATTTGATTATCCCAACTTTAACAGGTGTCTGCTCCTGTTCTGATCAGCTGTGGCAGGGAGGTGATGTCATGGGTGACGCACATTTGTCAGTGGGTATGGGACATAGAAATAGGATATGGGAATGGATAATGCAGGCACCTCAGGTACCTGATCTGCTTAGAAGAGTTCAGGAGACCTGCTCCAACTTTCCTTACCTTCTGAACTTCCTGCTCATTAAGAGAGTGAGGAGAATAGGTTGGATGTATTTGCTTAAGCTGGGATTTTTTTTCTTCTTTTGATTTCTTTTGGGGATATCCTTGTTATAGGCCCAGTGACTGTAGTCAGACAATATATTCTAATTTTTAGTTTTAAACATTTGTTCTCTGTAGCTTCAGGGAATCATCTCCTTTCATTAAGCTCAATCATGTCTAAGAGTTTATGTAGGAGGAATAACAAATAGAGACAAAATATGTGCATTTTCTTCCTGTGAGTGATATCTTGGCTTCTGGCCCTTTCAGAATACAGGAAGGCCAAGACCTTTTCTGTGGGGGAGGAGTTTTATGTAGGACTTTGCTTATAGGAGTGAGTAGATGACTCAATGGCCCATTAGGGGAATGTTTTGGGCAGTCTCTTTTGGGGCTATGCCCCTGGCAGCATAGAGGCAGTGGTGTTCAGAGCTTCATGAGGCAATGTTTTGGCCTTTCTTACTTATGGCAAGTCTCTGGGCCACTGTATCATCAGGTATTGCCACCCTATTCCTACAGCCAGGCTAAAAAGTGTCCTGATTAGGAGTTTAGGCTTGAAAACAGATTTGATTCAGATCCTCACTTTGTCATTTACTAGCTGAGTGACCTTGGGAAAGTAATTAATACCTACCTTCATTGTGTGGTTCTCGGGAACAGTACTTGAGATTTGGTGTGTTGAGCATTCAGGAAGTTACCTGTGAAAAAGCAGACTTGGCACAAATAATAAGCACTGAAATTTCTGTAAGGATTTATTGGCATACAATGCTGCCATCAGCCACCCAGGGCAGTGTATGATCTAGAGAAAGAAAAGAAGAGAGAGCCATGTAGGGAGTGAGGGGAGAAGGGAAATAGGACCAGAGGGGCATGGAATTATGGGGGTTCAGTTAGTGAGGGAAGTCCCTGGGTGATGCAAACAGTTCGTGTACTTAGTTGCGGACCAAAATTTTGGAGGTTTGAGCCTACTCAGAGTCATCTCAGAAGAAAGGCCTGAAATCTACCTCTGAAAAATCAGCCATTGAAAACCCAGTGGAGCACAGTTCTACTCTGACACACATGCAGTGGCCATGGGTCAGAAGTGACTTGATGACAACTGGTTTGTTGGTTGTTGGTTAGTCAATGAAACAGATTTTGATTCAAATCCCAAGTAGACTGTCTGGATCCTTGGGAAAGTTATATCACTAAGCCTTACTTTCCCACCTATAAAATGGTGGGAAAATTATAATAACATTTTGCTCATGAGATTGTTGTAAGAAATAGATCTATAAAACACTAAGTACAAGGCTTGGCATATAGTAAGCGTTCAGTAAATGATAGCTTTGATGATTATTAATAGTAGATGGGATCTATAGCTCACATAATAGAGGCAGTTAGCTGAGTTAGTAAGAGTTAGAGTGAGTTGCCTCCTACATTTCTGAAATTGCACTAAGTTAGTAATTATCCACTGTGCAAGGGCTGACCCTGTGCAAATCTCAATTCTGAGGATTCAATAAAGATTGTCAGATTTGGCGTAATAAGGGCCCCTTTCAAACACACGCAGGTTGTTAGTAATCTTGGACGCTTCATTTTCCATTTTGCTTTGGCCATCTCATCCTTTGATCAAATGTAGCATGTCAAAACAACAACAACAAAAAACCCCTTTGCCATGGACTCAATTCTGACTCACAGCAACCCTGTAGGACAGAGTAGAACAGCCCCAAAGGTTTTCCAAGGCTGGAAATCTTTATAGAATTAGACTGCCTCATCTTTTACCTGCAAGCTGGTAGGTTCGAACTGCTGACCTTTTTTTGGTTAGCAGCCTAATGTTTTGGCCACTGTGCCACTAAAAACAAACAAACAAAAAAACCCAAACTCACTGCCATCGAGTCGGTTCTGACTCATGGTGACCTCTCCTTGGGTGTCCGAGGCAGTATCTCTATGGAAGTAGATTGCCCAGTCTTCCTTCTGAGGGGCTGGTGGGTTTGAACCGCCAGCTTTCTGGTTAGCAGTCAAATGTCTTAGGCACTATGTGACCAGAGCTCTAGAGCTCTTTAAAAGCAGAGTGCAGTATATACTAAATTCCCATTAGAAAAATGATCCTCTTCTTTTTTTTTCACACTCTGACTCTGATCAGTGAGTCTTCATTATATTATGTTCCTGAATGAGTTCAAAGTTTGTAGGGACAACATAATAATGTAGTATTCTTGCCAAAATTATGTAGGTGAAATTGAATTATGAGGAAACAATCAAATAAATCCAGAATATGGCACATTCTAAAAGACAATTGATCCAGATTCTTCAAAAAACTTGAAAAACAAAGCAAAACAAAAAAAAGGCAAGGCTAGAGGTAGGTAGGTGTGTTACTGTTCTAGAATTATATGTGTGTGTGTGTGTGTGTGTATGTATGTATGTATTTTAAAGTTGCCATTGTGTCAATTTTGACTCATGGAGCTGCATGTGGGTCAGTGCTCCATAGGGTTTTCAATGGCTGATCTTTCAGAAGTAGATCACCATGCTTTCCTTCCAAGGTGCCTGGAGTTAGAAAACCAAAAGGGAAGAACATGCTCAGCATTTCTCAAGCTGAAAGAACTGAAGAAAAAAATCTAAGACTCAAGTTGCAATACTGAAGGATTCTATGGGCAAAATATTGAATAATACAGGAAACATCAAAAGAGAGATGGAAGGAATATACAGAGTAACTGTATTGGTTGATGTTTTAACCATCTCAGGAGGTAGCATATGATCAAAAACTGATGATATTGAAGGAAGAAGTCTAAGCTGCACTGAAGGCATTGGGGAAAAAACAAGTCTCTGGGAATTGGAATACCATTGAGATGTTTCAAAAAACAAATGCAGCATAGGATGTGCTCATTTATCTATGCCAAGAAATTTGGTGGACAACTACCTGGCCAACCAACTGGAAGAAATCCATATTTGTGCCCATTCCAAAGAAAGATGACCCAAGAGAATGTGGAAACTTTCTAACTATCAGTAATACCACATGCAAATAAAACTTTTCTGAAGATAATTCGGTGGTTGCAGCAGTACATTGTATGAGACTAGATTATCATTGCCTATGTCAGATGGACTTTGGCTGAGAAGAGAACACCGGAAAGATGTTTATCTGTATTTTATAGACTATGCAAAGGCATTTAACTGTATGGATCACAACAAATTATGGATAATATTGCAAAGAACGGGAATTCCAGAACACTTAATTGTACTCATTAGAATCCTGTACATAAGCCAAGAGACAGATATCAGAACAGAATAAGGGGATACTGTGTGGCTTAAAATCAGGAAAAGTGTGTGTCAGCATCATATCCTTTCACCAAATTTATTCAATCCATATGCTGAGCAAATAATTTGAGAAGATGGACTACATAAAGAAGAATGCAGTATCAAGGTTGGAGGAAGACTCATTAACAACCTGTGATATGCAGATGACACAACCTTATTTAATGAAAGTGAAGATGACTTGAAGCACTTACTGATGAAGATCAAAGACTACTGCCTTCGGTATGGCTTACAGTTTTACATAAATAAAACAAAAATCCTCACAACTAAACCAATAAACAACATTATGATAAATGGAGAAAACATTGAAGTTGTCAAAGATTTAATTTGCTTGGATCCATAATCAACACTTATGGAAACAGCAGTCAAGAAATCAAATGACGAATTGCACTGGGCAAATTTGCTGCAAATGACCTCTTAAATGTGTTAACAAACAAAGATGTGACTTGGAAGACTAAGGTGCATCTGACCCAAGTGGTGATATTTCAATAGACTCATATGCATGTGAAAGCTGGACAGTGAATAAGGAAGACTGAAGAATTGATGCCTTTGAATTTTGGCATGGGTGAAGAATATTAAATATATCACAGCCTGCCAGAAGTACAAACAAATTGGTCTTGGAAGAACGACAGTCAGAATGCTTCTTAGAAGCGGGGATGGTGAGACTTGGTCTTTTGTATTTTGGATGTGCTATCAGGAGGGACCAGTTCCCGGAGAAGGACATCTTGCTTGGTAGAGTGAAGGATCAGCAAAGAGGAAAACCTTCAACAAGATGAATTGACAGTGGTTGGAATGATGGGCTCAAACATAGTAATGATTGTGAAGGTGGCACGGGACTGGGCAGTGTCTTGTTCCTTGTACATGGGGTTGCTCTGAGTTGGAACCAACTCAACGGCAGCTAACAAAAGCAAAAACAGGACAATTTCCTTTTTCTGAAGAGATGCAACTAATGTATTAGAGGTGAAAATCATGATTTCTGCAGCTTCCAAATGGTTCAAGAGAAAGTATATATATGTGTATATAAATACATAGATATAGATATATAAAGAGAAAGCAAAAATGGAAAATGTTAGCAATTAATTTATATGAAAGGTTTATGGGTACTGATTGAACTATTCTTTGAACTTTTCTGTAGATATGAAAATACTCAAAATATGAAGCTATAAGAAAATAGTTTATGGCTGATAATCAGCTAGTGACAGGCATGTCTTCTGGTGAACATTCTGCTCAGAGGGGACCGCTTCATGCAACCTTACACAGACACTGGAGTGCTGCTATCCTCTCAGAGACAAAGTGCTCCTCCGTAAATGTAAGTGATAGTGAGGTATTTAAGTGGTGGGCCAATTCTCACCTGGGAAACCACCCATTCTTGATAATCCTGCAGCTGAAACCCTCAGCTGGGGATAGGCAAGGAAAGATAGCTTGCTCCAAAAGGAAATGAATGAAACAAACACACTTTTGAGAGAGCAACCATTAAAAGAACCCTCAATGGGGAAAAGGAGCCCCTGGGTGGCACAATGGTTAAGTACTGGGCTTTGTTGTTGTTGTGTGCCATCGAGTCAGAGCCGACTCATAGCGACCCCTCCTTGGGTTTCTGAGGCAGTATCACTACAGAAGTAGATTGGCCCATCTTCCTGGGCTAGTAACCTTGAAAGTTGGAGGCTCAAACCCACCTAAAAATGCCTTGGAAGAAAGGCCTGGTGACCTGCTTCTGAAAGGTGAGTCATGAAAAGCCTTCAGAGCACATCTCTGCTCTGAAACACATGGGGTCTGCATGAGTTGGAATTGACTGAACAGCAACTGGTTTTTAAGCAGATAAAAGTCCCTTCAGTTTTCAATAGGCTTTTGGCTCCTTAAGCATTCGTGTGAACTTAGTGGGATCTAGTCTGTCTATTTGATGAAGAATCAAAACTCTAGGTAAAAAGAGTCCTTAAACTTTCATCTGGAATTTCTGGAGGGGAAAATACTGTATATTCTTAGACTGTTATTACATTAACAATATTATATTAATCATATATTTTGTGATGAAGGGATTTCTTTTTAAGAATGAATTTAAGAACAGATGGGTCCTCAGGTCATTCTACTTGGAACGTAATTACTATGTTCTGAAGCAGTTTGAGACCTTAATGACTCGACTCCTTCATATCCACTGGTGTCAAATTTAAAACCAACCACACAAAATGTTGGGGGCAAAAAGTAGTCTGGTAAACAAACTTATTAATAGAAATGAAATTCCACAGGGAACACAGACACACACAAGGCAGTGAGATATTAAATTCCTGTGATAAGTTAACATGGATTAAGCAAAACTTTTTATAGTGCAAGTTCTAAGTATCAAATTTTGAAGCACAGCAACATCTAATAATATAATTATTTATTAACCATTTCTATAAGTTGCAAATAATACTTGTTGTGGATTGAATTATGTCTCTCGGAAATATGTGTTGTAAATCTACTATACCTGTGGTTGTATTCCCGTTAGGAAAATAGTTTCCTTTGTTATGTTGATGAGGAAGTATTAGTAGAGGGTATGTCTTAAATCAATCTCTTTTGAGTTATAAAAGAGCAGATTAAGCAAGCAGCAAAAAGCATAAATGAAGATAGATGTCATGCCACGTGAGATCTCCAAGGAGCCAAGAAACAAGCAGACAAAAGACAAGAACCTTTCCTCAGAGCCAACAGAAAGAGAAAGTCTTGTCCTACAGCCAACGCCCTGAACTCAGACTTCTAGCTCCCTAAATAGTGAGAAAATACATTTCTGTTTGTTAAAGCCATCCACTTGTGGTATTTCCATTACAGCAGCACCAGAGAACTAAGGCAATGTTAAAGGGATATCTTGATGGAAAACATTGATTCATTCAAATAAATAATTATTCGACAACTAGTATGTTCGCGAGGCATTGGTTGTTGGATGGTAAATTCTCACCTTCTATGCAGGAGACCTGGGTCTGACTCGTGGTCAGTGTACCTCATGTGCGGCCACCACCCATCTGTCAGTGAAGGTGTGCATGTTGCTATGATTTTGAAGAGGTTTCACTGGAGCTTCCAGACTAAGAGGGACTAGGAAGAAAGGCATAGTGATCTACTTCTAAGAATTAGCCAATGAAAATCCTATGGATCACAGTGGTGATCCACAGCTGATCAGGGGGATGGCCCAGTGTGCACGAGCTTGCCATGAGCCAGGGGTTGACTTCAGGGCAGCTGACAACAACAAGAGTCTGTTCCTAATTTGGGAATAAAACAATGGACATTCCTTCCTGGCTGTCTACCAGCAAAGACTTAAACAAATAATTACATGATGAGTTACTGTAATAATGGCGTGGGGTGGTGTCTGACCTCCTTTAACTTCACAAGGGAGGAGGAGGATCAAGTTCAAGTTCTTATGAGGCAGATGTCAGACATGCCTCCACCATCCAGACTTTTTACCAATTCTGACACTAAATGTCCCTCCCACGGCACTCTCCACTTTTCTGCTGGGTTTGATAATTTGTTGCCATGGCCACACACAACTCACAGACAATACTCATAATTACGGGGTTTATTAGGGAAGTAACAGGTTATAATTCAGAATCAGAAATGATGCAGGCTACAGTTGTTTGATCAGGACTGCCTCTTCTCAGCAGTTCCCATAGGCAAGCCTTTCTCTGGCCCTTGGCCTCTTAGCCATGCAGTCCCTTGGCCTCTGCTCTGCTCAGGCAAGTGTTACAATCCCTTTTAGCTCCACTAGTAGGTGCCCAGAGGCACCCCACTCTGCCGATGCCTCTGCCCGAAGGCACTCAGCTTTCTATCTCTGTGGGTCTGGAAGCCCACTGCTTGGTCTCCTATTAGGTCTCCCGGTTCTGTCGCACCATTTTCTGGTGCTGCTTCTCACCATCTCCACAAAATGTACAGCTCCTTCTCTGTCTCTTGGGTCAAGTAAGGTCAGTGCAGGAATCTCAGGTCCAAAGGATGCACTCCACTCCTGGCTCTTCTTTCTTGATGGTAGTAAGATCTCCCTCCCCTACCCCTTTTCCGTCTCTGGGATGCAAAGCCTAGTGGGATTGCAAAACTGACCAATACCCACATTAGGGTTCCATAAACCTTTGCATGGTCTCATCCCAAAATAGGTGTCATGTACCTTATTTACATTATCAGCAGCTATCCAGTCCCCCTGGTGGGCCACAAGCACTTCACATTTGCATAGTCTCTGGTAGCGTAGTGCCTAAGGCACTTGACTGCTAACCAGAAGGCTGGTGGTTCAAACCCACCAGCCACTTCTCGGAAGGAAAATGGGGCAATCTACTTCCGTAGTGATACTGCCTCAGAAACCCAAGGAGGGGTCACTATGAGTTGGGTCTGACTCGATGGCACATAACAACAACAACAACAACAACACTCAGTCATATGGGGGGAGTTACAAAGACTATGGCTAGAAGGGCCATCTTAAGTAATTCATTACACCACAGTTACAATAGAGTAATTTGCAGACAGGACATTTGGAGTAGGTTAGCTATTTATGAACTTTAATAGTCATAGAAGAAAATTATCAAATTTATTTTTGAAGTATATAGTTGTTCTGATATTTCCATTGGACAAAAACCATGAGGATGTTTTGAATTAATATTCTAAGATGATGTCTTAAATACTAATGATTGGAACTTTTGTACTCTTACTTCCAAAACTCACTGCTGTTGAGTTGATTTCGACTGATATCAACTCTGTATGCAGGGCAGAACTGCCCCATAAGGTTTCCAATGCAGTAAATCTCCCAGAAGCAGACTGCCACATTTTTCTCCCATAGAGTGGCTGGTAGATTTGAACCCTGACCTTTGGGTTAACAGCCAAGTGCTTTAACTACTGTGCTACCAGGATTCTCTTATACTCTTGCTTCCAAAAACCAAAAACCAAACCCTATGCCATTGAGTCAATTCTGATTCATAGTGACCCCCATTGGGTTCCCAAGGGCTTAAATCTTTATAAAAGTAAATTGCCTTATCTTCCTTCTGTGAAGCAGCTGTTAGGTTTGAACTGCCAACATTCTGGTTAGCAGTCAAATACCTTAGGTACTACGCCACCAGAGCTCCTTACACTATTGCTTAGGCCCTGATAAATCCATATAAGGTGATTGACAGGATTAGTAACTGTGTATGATGATGGGTGGGAAGTATACATGAAACATTTCTCACAGTCCCCTGCTCCATCCTGGGAGTATAGCTCAGTGGTTAGATGTACCAATATTAAAGTTAGGTTCTTGAGTTAAAGTCCAGGCTCTGCCACTTAGTAACAAGTTACTAACTTTCTGATTCCCAGTTGCCTCAGCTGCAAATGAAGACAGTAATAATATATCCTTTCTAAATATCTTTATATTCTAAATGAGGTGATGCAGGTAAAGATTATGGCAGAGAGTAAATCTTCATAGATTTTCTTTTTGACTATTTTATTGCTACTTTAATTATTACTGTGCTACCAGAGCTCCCTTTGAACATTCATAGCTTCTCACTCTCTGGGCAGATTTACTTTTCTTTCTGACTTTTTATTCTTATTTCCCAAGTTGAATGCAAGAAAATCCCTAATTTCATACCTCACGTATTCATCTTCTAACCATGTACTTACGATAATTGAAGTGGGCTTTCATTCTTATAACCAAAAGCAAAACAAAAACACAAATAAAAACCTGCTGCTGTGGAGTTGATTCCAACTTATGGTGACGCAGGTGTGTCAGATTAGAACTGTACTCCATAGAGTTTTCAAGGCTGGGACCTTTTGGAAGCAGATTGCCAGGCCTTTCTTCAAAGGTACTTCTGCATGGACTCAAACCACCAACCTTTCAGTCAGTAGCTGAGTGCATAACCAATTTTGTCACCCAGGGACATTCTCATAGCACACATAAAATCCTAGCTGTAGCACAGAAACCCAAATTTACATAGGAAAGGGGGTTTGAGGGTACCAGAGATTAATGTATGAATGCATAGTTTGTTTGAGACAAATACAACATTTTGAGAACTGTCTTTTCCCTGAATGAACATCTGGGATGATTCATGGTAGAGTGGTATACTTGTGAGACCAGCTAGTGCCAACTCCTTCTGAGCTCAGTGAAAATTTTTCTGGTGATTCTGTTTTATTTTTTGTACTGCATGACAGAGACAGCAAGTTGTTCCACTATATGTTTCTCACTTCTTTTTTGTTAGAGAACCCTGGTTTTTCAGTTGGGCCTATTTTAAACATACCATGGGTTGCTAGAAGAACAAACAAATCTATCTGGGAGGAAGTGCAGCTGGGATGCTCCTTAGAAGCGAGAAAGACCAGACTTCATCTCTTGTAATTTGGTCATGTTGTCAGAAGGGGCCAATCCCTAGAGAAGGATATCATGTTTGGTAAAGTAAAAACCAAATCCAAACCAAACTCACTGCCATTGAGTCAATTCCAACTCATAGCGACCCCCATTGGGTTTCCAAGGTGGTAAACCTTTACAGAAGTATGTTGTCCCATCTTCGTTCCACAGAGCGGCTGGAGGGTTGGAACTTCCAACCTTCTGATTGGCAGGCACCACAACAGAGGGTCAGTGAAAAAGGGGAAGACCCTCAATGAGATGGATTGACACAGTAGTTGCAATGATGGACTCAATGATAGCAACGATTGTGAGGGTGGTGTAGGACCAAGCAGTCTTTCATTCTGTTATACCATGACTCAGAACTGACTCAATGCTACCTAACAAGAACATGACTACACAGGAAGAAAGGCCTGTTGATCTACTTCTGAAAAATCATCCAGTGTGTTTATATACTCTATGGATCACAGTTCTACTCAGACACACATGGGGTCACAATGAGGCAAAATTGACTTGATGACAACTGGTTTGGTTGAATGTTTTGGGTGGTGCAAAGGTAAGCGTCCAACTACTAAATCAAAATTTGCAGTTTGAATCTCCCCAGAGGCACCTCAGAAGAGAGGCTTGGTGATCTGCTTCCAAAAGGTAAAACCTTATGGAGCAATTCTACTCTGTGTAGATGGGTTCGCCAGAGTCAGAATCCACTTGACAATAACTAACAAAAACAGCCCAGAATGAAGACTACATTTCATAGGCCTCTTTGTGGCTAGATGTGGCCATGTGACTAAGTTCTGGCCAAAGGTCTGGGAAGAACCATGGCCTTGGAAAGAAAGCTGTGCTCTCCTTCTCCTTTCCCTATTCTATTGGCTGGGATTTAGATGCTGTGGTGAAATACATGGACCAAGCAGATAAGGAGCATCTAAGAAAGTTCTGGTGGTGCGGTGCCTAAGACATTTGACTACTAACCAGAATGTTGGTGGTTCAAATCTACCAGCTGCTCAGTAGAAGAAATATGGGGTAACCTACTTCAGTTAAGATTTACCACCTTGGAAACCCAAGGAGGGTCACTCTGAGTTGGAATCAACTCAATGTCAGTGAGTTTCTTTCTTCTTTTTTTTTTTGTTTAAGAAAGGCAGAAGGAACTTAAGTTTGTGACACTATGGAGTATTATATGGGAGAGAAATACATTTCTGTTTTAAGTCAGAGGAGCCCTGGTACCACAGTGGTTAAAGAGCTTGGCTGTCAACAGATAGGCCAGTAATTTGAATCCATTAGTCACTCCACGGAAGAAAGATGTGGCAGTCTGCTTCCATAAAAATTTACAGCCTTGAAAACCTATGGAGCATTTCTATTCTGCCTGGGGTCAGCTGGGATTGACTTGACAGCAGTGGATTTTTGCTTTTGTTTAAGTCGTGGTTACTTGGTTTCCATTACTGCAGTCTTGTCTATTTCCCAAATAATATAGACAGGAATGAGGAATGAGGGTGGCAGCAGAAGTGCCCCCTGCCCCAATCATCTTCTCAGTGGCTTGAATCCTGATTTATTTGAGTGTATATATTATTTCTCTCTGTGTATAAGAATTTATTCATCCAACACATATTTAAATTGACAGTGTTAGGCATCTTACAGGGCACACACACACATATGGATACTGACATCTCTATCATAGCTCCTACCTTTAATGTACATATAATATACAATCAGGAAATTGAAAGTATGAGAAACATGATCATGGCCAAACAAAGTAATGGACACCAGAAAGTTCTTGAGAGCCTGCTGGCCACCATATTCACTCTGAACCCAATGAATAATCCATGAAAGTAGAGAGAGAGTCTCCAGAAGGACAAAGGATAGGAATTGACTTCATTCTGTTTTCTCCATTGTCTCGAGAACACCTAATCCCCCAGCTCTCATGGCAGGATTCAGGGACCTCCTTTGGTTCTGGGTTGGGTTGCCCCTTTTTTGTGTGCTGGCTCTGTGTTGGCCCCATGTAATGCTCATGCTCTGGAAGTTACTGTTGTGTTGCAGCCTTGCCCTCCTTCATCCCCTTCCTGTAGGGCAGGCAGCCAGCATCAGTGCCCCAGTATCACCGGCAGAGCAACTGAGTCATTTTTCTGTTGTTACTGAATAAAAGTTACCCGGTGAGTCACCCTAGAGTTCAAGAACCAGATCCTAATTCTTTGTCCTGGCATCATTCACAGAGCCAGATTTCACTGAATGCTCAAGAAGATGGTGGTCATTGAAGAGCCCAAACATATTTGGGCTCCGTGTGACTGAATCAAAAACAAGGATTAACTCTCACTTGAAACTTGCAGGCCTGCAAAGGCATGTGAAAGTGTCTCTGTCACATCTTCATCTTCATACCAGAAGGATTCTTAACCTTTCTCAAATTATTCTGCAAATGTCCTGATTTGCAGCTTGCTTGCTTCTAGGTTTTTAAATAAAAAATAATTTTATTTGCAATCAAGGCAATTGATTTTCTTCATCTTACAATAGTCACTTATGTGAATTTGGATCTGAGAAGAAACTAAATTTATATCCTTTGTTCACAAGCAAATCTTTAAAGTATCTGACAGAGAAAACCTGAGCTTGCTCATGTAGTAAAATTAGTAACAGAAACCATTCTAAACACAAGCTGTTCACATTTAGTGGGATGATTCTTTTTCTGTAGAATCTTTTGCATAACTTAAAATTTCCTACATTTCCCCCTTTTTTGTGTTTTTCTTTGCATCACATATCACTCTATTTATTCATCCCCTTCCTCACCCTCTCAGCTGAGGAGGCGAGAGGCACAAGGTGTATCTGCAGTGGTGACCCATGATGTACAAGTCGCTACAGCATCTGTTTAAAGTCAGGTTGCAGTTTTTGCATCTTTAACTTGGTTATTTTATTCATTCTTTTATAACTGTGGGGGAGGGGAATGTTTTGGAAAGCAGAAATAGGAGTTCCTATTGGCTGTAAAAGGAGCCCTAGAGGCCCAGTGGTTAAGTGGTTGGCTGCTAACTGAAAAGGTTGGTGGTTCAAACTCACTCTGCAGGAGAAAGACCTGGAGGTCTGCTTCCATAAAGATCACAGTCTAGAAGACTCTGTGGGGGCAGTTCTACTCTGACCTACGGGGTTGGGGTTGCTATGGATCAAAGTCAACTGACGGCACCTAGTAACAACAAAATTGTCTTGGAGTTCGTAGACAAAGAAGGTCAGTCAGGGCACCAAAATGAAGAATCAAAGATAGTCACACAACACACGGAAGAGCAGGCCAGGTCCAGAAGGTAGACTTGGCCTCAAGCTTCCTGTGACTACAAGATTTTAATCAACCCTTTCCTAGGAGGAACTAGCAAGATTTTGGAATTCTCTATCAGGGATCTAGAAGTTTTGTTTAGTTAAATAACCTTTAGATTAGCAGCTGATGGCAAACTATTTGTGCCCTAAGTGTCCCAATGATAGATTACTATAAAGTAATTACAGTGAATGATCTAAATTCATAACTTAACAATGATGAAAATAATAATAGCTAATATAGTACATATATGGTATTCACTATTCTAAGAGCTTTACATGTATTAACAATAAGTCTAGAACTCAAAATACAACATGCAGTGAAGAAAGCAAGTGAGAAAATGATACAACAACACAATAATAATAAACACAAAATAATATTTATATGATGTTATGGATTGAATTGTGTCCTCTAAACAAGTATGTTGAAATTCTAACACTTGGTACCTCTGAACATAACCTTGTTTAGAAATAGGGTGTTTGAAGATGTTATCATTTAACCTGAGATCACACTGCAATAGGGTGAGGCCTAATCCCATCTAAGTGGCTTCCTTATTATAAAAAAGGACACAGAGGCAGAGATTAGAGTGATGCAGTTGCAAGTCAAGGATGTTGAGGATTTCCAGGAGCCATCAGAAGCCAGGAGAGAGGCAGAGAACAGATTCTCCCTCAGGCCTCCAGAAGGAATCAACATGCCAAAATTTTGATTTTCATCTTCTAGCCTCCAGAACTGTGAGAAAATATGTTTCTGAAGTTATAAGCCACCCATCTGATAAACTGATTATTTTATGGTACTTTGTTATGTAGCCCTAGGAAATGAATACATATGGTTTATTGATACATATGGAGTCCCTATGTGGTGCACATGGTTAATGTACTTGTTTGTGAACCAAAAGGCTGGAAGTTTGAGTCCACACAGAGGTGCCTCAAAAGAATGATCTGGTGATCTACTTCCTAAAATATCAGTCATTGAAAACTCTATGGAGCATAATTCTATCCTGACACACAGGATCATCATGAGTTGGAGTTGGCTCAAACACAACTGGTTGGTTATTGAGACTTTATACATATACATATACATACATACATGTATATATATATATATATCCTTGCACCATACTTACTCAATCTGTATGCTGAGTAAACAATCTGAGAAGATGGACTATATGAAGAAGAATGTGGGATCAGGATTGGAGGAAGATACATTAACAACCTTCAATATGCTGACAACACAACTTTGCTTGCTAAAAGTGAGGATGACTTGAAGCACTTACTGATGAAGACTGAAGAATACAGTCTGCAGTATGGATTACACCTCAATACAAAGAAAACAAAATCCTCACAACTGGACCAATAAGCAGCATCATGGTAAATGGAGAAAAGATTGAAGTTGTCAAACACTTCATATTACTTGCTTCTACAATCAACATCAATGGAAGCAGCAGTCAAGATATCTGACAATGTATAGCACTGGGCAAATAGCCTGCTAAAGACCTCTTTCAAGTGCTGAAGAACAAAGATGTCTCCTTGGAGACTAAGGTATGGCTAACCTAAGCCATGGTATTTTCAATTGCCTCATATACATGTGAAAGCTGGACAGTGAATAAGGAAGACCAAAGAAGAGTTGATGCTTTTGAGTTGTGGTGTTGGAGAAGAATGCCAGGAGTACCATGGACTGCTAAAAGAATTAACAAATCTGTCCTGGAAGAAGTGCAGCCGAATGCTCCTTGGAAGTGAAAATGGCCAGACTTTGTTTCAGGTACTTTGGTCATGTTGTCAGAAGGGACCATTCCCTGGAAAAGGATATCATGCTTGGTAAAGTGGAGGGTCAACGAAAGAGAGGAGGGCCCTCAACAGGATGGATTGACACAGTGGCTACAATGATGGGCTCAGGTATAGCAAGGATCGTGGAGCTGGCACAGGCCTGGGCAGTGTTTCATTCTGCTGTACATAGGGTCGCTATGAGTTGGAGACTACTCGACGGCACCTAACAACAACAACAACATATACACACACGCATAGTAAAAGTATGAGAACATGAATATGACAAAAATAAACAAAATTTACTATAATGATGGTCTAGAGTGGCATTTGTCTATGCCAGAAATTTGGAAGATATCTACATGGCCACTGATTGGAAGATATCCATATTTGTGCCCATTCCAAAGAAAAGTGATCCAATGGAATGCAGAAATTATTGAACAATGTCATTAATATCACACACAAGTAAAATTTTGCTGAATATAATTTAAAATCAATTGCATCACAAGAAGTTCAAACTGGATTCAGATGAGACTGTGGAATGAGGGGTATCATTGCTGATGTCAGATGGGTCTTGGCTGAAAGCAGAGAATACCAGAAAGATGTTTACCTGAATTTTATTGAGCACACAAAGGCATTTGAAAAGGTGGATCATAACAAATTA
>NW_006921738.1:5029904-5030940 GCF_000298275.1 Orycteropus afer afer | reverse complement strand
TTTCTTCATTCTTCTTTGCTCTGGATGAGGAGAGACCCATCGTTGCATCTAGATGGCTGCTTGCAAGCTTTTAAGATCCCAGTAAGATGTGGAACAATGTTTTTGTGTAGTATGTTATGCCAATTGAGTTTGATGTCCCCTGCAACCATGGTCCTGAGCCCATAGGTCCAACTACTCACTCTCTCGGGGTAGCAGGCTGTGGCCAAGAAGTCACCACAACCTTGTCCCTTGTCAGCTCTCCTATATCCCTGGATATTCCTACAAAACATACAGATATGCTTGTAGATACATCATCTGCCAACCCTATACATGGTCACAGACACTTTCCTCCCTGCCTAGACATACCTGGTCTTTCAGATTGTTCACCCATCTACCCACCCACAGATTAACACAGTATTGTATGTGAAAAAGGGGTTCATCTTTGTTGTCTGTATCTTCCATGTACCTCTCTGTGCTTTCCTCTTCATCAGTGGCACCGTGTTGATCACTCACATTTGGTACATTGCCCTTTCCTTCACCCAAATCAATACTTATATCTACCTATCTAGCAGTGTTCTCTCTTCTCCCCTGCCACGTCTGGTAACCAACAAAGTTTCCTTCCATATATAAACCTTTCCTTGACTTTTCACAATAATGAACTAACACAGTATCTGTCCTTCTGTGATCAACTTGTTTCACTCGGCATATTGTCCTCCAATTTCATCCACGTTATGTGGTGTTTTGCAGATTCTATGTTATTCTTTAGGTTTCTTGGTGTTCCATTGTGTATATGTACCATAGTTTGGTTATCCATTCTTCTGTTGATGGGTACCTAGGTTGTTTCCATCTTTTTGCTGTTGTAAATAGTGCTGTAATGAACATGGATGTGCATATATCTGTTCTTGTCCTGGCTCTCACTTCTTTAGGATATATACCTAGTAATGGAATGGCTGGATCAAATGGTATTTCTAATTCAAACCTTTTAAGGAATTGCCATACTGCTTTCCACAGTGGTTGGATCATTTGACAGTCCCACCAGCCATGTATGAGAGTCCTA
>NW_006921738.1:5022187-5023362 GCF_000298275.1 Orycteropus afer afer | reverse complement strand
TGATGTTGGTGAAGAATGCTGAAAGTACCATGGACTGCCAGAAGAACTAACAAATCTTTCCTGGAGGAAGCACAGCTGGAATGCTCCTTGGAAGTGAGAATGGCCAGACTTTGTCTCACCTACTTTGGTCATGTTGTCAGAAAGGACCATTCCCTGGAGAAGGATATCATGCTTGGTAAAGTGGAAGGTCAGCAAAAAAGAGGAAGGTCTTCAGCAAGATGGATTGACACAGCGGCTGCCATGATGGGGTTGGGTATAGCAAGTATTGTGAGGCTGGCACAGTGTTTTGTTTTGTTGTACATAGGATTGCTATGAGTTGGAGCCAACTTGATGGCACCTAACAACAACAATAAAGGGACAAAGTTATGGAAACATCTTAGTCATAACCACACACATTGTGGGAATGAGTTTCTGGGTATGGAGACTGAGGACAATAGTCTTGGGCACACTAAGGTCAACTGGCATCACACAGTCCACATAAACAATGTTCTGCATCCTACTTTGGTGAGTACTTACTGGCATTTTAAAAGCTTGTGAGCAGCCATCTAAGGTGCAACTATTGTTCTCTTCCCATGTGGAGTAAGGAAGAGTGAAGAAAATCAAAGACATAGGAAACAATTAGTCCAAAGGATGAATGGAACATGTGAAGCCCTGCCTCCATGACCCTGAGACCAGAAGAACTAGATGGTGCCTTGCTATCACTACTGACTGCTTTGAAAGGGATCAGAATGAGAGGTCCTGGATCAAGTCATGAAATATGTATTACAAAACTCAAAATCGCCCCCCAAAATCAGGCTTACTGGTCTGATGAAACTGGTCGAATTTCTCAGACTATTGTCCTTAGATACCCTTCAATCTAGGAACTGAACTTAAGCTCCATGCTTCACCTGTTAGCTAAATGATAAGCAGGCCTATAAGGTGAACAATATCAGGAGGATATGCACTGTTTAGAACAATCAAGCACAGGAGATGAAAAGGACAGCATTTGCCTAGGGATAGAGTTAGGAAGGTGAGAGGGGAAGGAAAGGGGTAGGCACAAGGAGGAAGTAGGAAGAATGCTGTTGCAGTGTGGGGATTGCAGTAAATGTCACAAAACAAAGTGTGTATGGATCATTGAATGGAAAACCAATTTGCTCTGCAAACTTTCATCCAAATCACAATTAAATATATATATA
>NW_006921738.1:5020256-5022087 GCF_000298275.1 Orycteropus afer afer | reverse complement strand
TTTACATATATTTTAATATATATATTAAAAACAAAACCAAACAGAACAATAGCAATATGACCCTTCTAGTTCTGATCTTTATGACTCCGACAAAATGATTGGGTGGGACTATGTAAATAAAGTGTTTGTGGCCCACCAAAGAGATTGGACAGTCTACTAATAATGCAGTTATTGTGCATGGAATCTTTGTGGGTACGGACCTGAAGCTTTTGGCTCTGAGGCTTACTGGTGTAATGGGGTGCCCTCTGGGCATTTATTGGCTGAGCTAAAGAGCTTTGTTAACATTTGCCTGATCAGAGAGAGGTCAGGCTAAAGGCCTAGGGGCCTACGGTCCAAGGGAGAGGTCTGCCTGTGGGCATGGCCAAGGGGAAGCTGTCTTGATCAAAGAACTGTATCCTGGGTTGTCACCTGTTATTTCTGTAATAAACCCCATAATGGTGAGTATGTCTGTGTATTCTGTGTGGCCATTGCAACAATGAATCAAATCCAGCAGTGAAGTAGAGAGTGCTGTGAGGGGGACAGTTGGTGTCAGAATTAGCAAAAGGTTGGAGAGAGAAAGCTGTTTCTGACTTCCACCTCATAGGAATCAGCCCTAGGCTGAATACTAGTGATCTTGATTCTCTCTCTTCCACCTTGTGAAGTTAGAGGAGGAGGTCAGTCAGATTATGCCATCTGATTATTACCAGGAATGAACTAGTTTGACTTCTTGCTGAGAATTTGCATTTCCATCCCAGATATACTGAATCAGAATCTGCCTTTTAGCAAGTGCTTGTGTATACGAAGACTTACCTGGGGATCCATACCAAAAAAAAAAAAAAAAAATTCATTGCCCTGGAATGGGATCAAATTCCTAGTGACCCCTCCTTGGGTTTCTGAGGTGGTATCACTAAGAAAGTAGATTGCCCAGTCTTCCTTCTGATCAGTGGCTGGTGGGTTTGAACCACCAGCCTTCTGGTTAGCAGTCAAATTCCTTAGGTACTACACCACCAGAGCTCCCAGGATCCGTAAGAAATGCAAATTCTCAGCAAGAAGTTGAACCAGAATGAAATAGTTTGAAGCCCTGATTATTACAGACCTAAAAAGAACAAACACATGTAGTACTCACAAAACCAGTTTGCAAGGCAAGACAATGTGAAAATTGTTAGCGGTCAGCATCGTGGAAAGCAGACAGAGGGAAGATTGTAACAGGACTCCATAGGAGCTGTGGGGGATGACAGGGCAGAAAGATTTTATGTAGTACCAGCAAGACTTAGGTAAATGCAGAGGGAGAGATCTCAGAGTCTCACTGCCAGGGAGCTCCTAGAGATGTGACCCTGAGGAAGAATGCCAGTTGGGGAATCAAAATGGAGAATCAAAGACAGTCACACAACACACAAAAGACCAGTCCAGGTCCAGAAGGAAAAGACTCAGCCTCAAGCTTCCTGTGACTATTACAGACTTCAATCAACCATTTCCTGAGAGGAAATGGAAAGACTTTGGAGTTCTTTATCAGGATATTTGGAAGACCCATTTGGTTAAAGAAGACCATATGATAAATTATTTCGTTATAACCTAAAGAGGAAGCAACTGGTTGAACTGTTGTTAATTCTGACAAGCAAAGAGGAATGACAAGTGAAGTGAAAGTTATAAAACCTCTGGGAGAAAGCCACGATGTCTTCTCAGAGTTCATGACATCCAGGGAATGAAGAGCTCAATGTTGTCAGCATTATCTTAAACTTCAGGATGAGAAAACTGGGAAAACATAAAATATATAATTTTGATTATACAAAATCAAGTATCTCTTCCCATTTCAAAAAAAGACCAAAAAAAAAAAAAAAAAGGTTAATGCTCA
>NW_006921738.1:5010149-5020156 GCF_000298275.1 Orycteropus afer afer | reverse complement strand
GGTGGGTTTGAACTGCCAGCCTTCTGGTTATCAGTCAAATACCTTGGGCACTACGCCACTAGAACTCCTAAATATGGGTGGGTGGGTGGGGAACAACTTATGGCTACTTGGTGACTTTTTCCTGAAACCAGACTTTAAATTTAGAGCTCTTTACCTTCTACTTCTGTATCCTCTTGCCTGCAGTGTTCAGTGTGGTCAAAGATAATCTGAGTAGTTAGCCCTAGCATCGTTCCAGTCCACCCTACACTCCACCCCCTTGGAGTCCTCATCTGTCTTTTTTTGTGATGCCAACCTTTGCACATGCTGCTTTCTGAGTCTGCTTTGTCTGGAGAAGTCAAATCATCCTTAAGAACCAGGTCAAAGGTCATCTTGTCTGTTAAGCCTTTCCTGAAAGAAGGGGAGCATAGTTGTCCCTCCATGGAGTTATTCATCTCACAAATATTTATCTAATTCTATCAGTGCCCTTCAGTCAAAGACTGAACACACCTACAGTAAAACAACAGTAACATGCCTATAATAAAACAAGTTGGGTTTATTACAGATTGATCAAGGAAGAATATGCACTATAGGAAACCATGGGCTAGCTCAGTAAAAGAGTGTCAGAAAGAACCTATTATAGGATTTGGGCTTTGGTTGACTGATCTGGGAAGGGGTCTAAAGCAGCAGGGATTTGTTGTAGATTGGATACTGTCAGAAAGCTGGAGCAATTCTTTGGCTGGGTATTTTGCAGGTGGCCCCATGACCCTGTTTTTGTTTATGCATAAATAAAAATTACATAGTGGCCTTATTTAATTTTATCACAGTCTCAGCGTAACCTTGTTGGAGGACGGTATTCTATGAGATTGTTCATGTCCAACGAGGGAACAAAATGGTCTGTTTGTGAGCATCCGACCAGTTTGAATTAATATTGAAAGTCTAGCTGTGATGGAGGAGCCCTGGTGATGCAATGGTTAAGCTCTTGGCTGCTAACTGAAACGTTGGTGGTTTGAATCTGCCAGCTACTCCACAGGAGAAAAGACCTGGTGATCTGCACCTGTAAAGATTACAGCCTTGCAAATTCTATGGGGCAGTTCTGCTCTTGTCACTATGGATCTGAATCAACTTGATGGCACATAACAATCACTATAACTGAGGTCTCTTAAATGGTGCAAACAGTTAATGGGATTGGCTGCTAACCAACAAGTTAGAGGTTCGAGTTCACCCAGACATTGAAAACTCTGTGAAGCACAGTTCTACTCTATCACACATGGGGTCACTGTGAGTCAAAATCAAGTCAACATAACTGATTAGTTGTGATTATTTCTGGGCATGAGGGGCTGCTGTTTTTCTTTCTGAGTGATGAAAACACATCAATCACTGGGCTGTTATTGTTCCTAAGTCTTTTACAACACTTTGCTCTTATTTGTATAGTAGATAAAACTACTATTTCCTAACATTATCCCACCCCTTCCCCATTGTGGTTAGCACAGGTTGTGGTGGGACTGACTTTACCCCAAGCTCCAGAGATGGATGATTTGTCTAAAAGATCCCAATGATTGGTTCAGGAATGTATGGTGCAGAACAGGTTCCCTGGAAACATATACTGAGATTTGCACTGAGGAGATTATAGTCAACAAAACCTTATGCAGCAGTTCCACCCTGTAACATATTGTCAATCCGTTTAGTTTTTTTTTAGTGTTCTCAGGACAGTGATATAAGGGAGAGAGCCCTCAACAGTGGTTCCACTTGAACTCACTCTGGAGCTGGGATGGCTCTTCAGAGCTGTCTTAATAGAGGCAGGGTCAGGCTTTTGTACAGGCAGTCCCCAGATTATGAATGACTTCCATTCTTAAGTCTGTCTTTAAGTAGAATTTGTATGTAAATTGGAACAGTTAAGTATGGTTCATATCAACCATCAATTGGTCAAATGTTTGTCTTAGTATTTAGTATATAATGTACCTTTATAAACATTAAAGAAACATTGCCAGATACATTAAAATATCTCTAACATAATAATAAAGTAATAACAATAATAATATTTTGATGCAAGTCACAAAGTAGCACGCTCTTGTTATTATAAACCATTGCATGCCCTTCATTTTGAGTCATGCCACATCAGCCAGTGGATGATGAAGCTTTACTCCATCTATATCATTAAGGTCATCTCTACTCTGAGGAATCAACTCTTCCCCAGTCATATTTTGAATGCCTTCTGTTCTGATGGGTTCATCTTCTGGCACTGTATTGGACAGTGTTTCAGGACAATTCATAAAGTTTTCTAGTAATATATCAGACAGTGTTTCACTGCTGTCCATAAGATTTTCACTGACCAATTCTTTGAGAAGTGGATGGCCTCTTCCTTCTTCTGATTCTTAGTCTGGAAGCTCCACTGAAACCTGTCCACCATGAGTGATCCTGCTAGCATTTTGCAACACCGGTGGCATAGCCTCCAACCTCACAGCAACATGCAAGCCACCATGGGACGACAAACTAACAGACAAGTTTGTCTTCCTTAGTTGTTCTTAACCATGCTGCTCACTTGTGAGCCACACACCTGTCTATCTTGGGCTGGCCTTAAATAGAGCCACCCCAGGAGCCCTGAGCTGTGCCTCTATTGACTTATGTATTCACTCTAACTCATTGCTGTAAAGTCGGATCTGACTCATAGTGACCCCTCCTTGGGTTTCCGAGGCAGTATCAGTATGAAAGTAGATTGCCCAACTTTCTTTCTGGGGAGTGGCTGGTGGACTTGAACCGCTAGCCTTCTGGTTAGCAGTCAAATGCCTTAGGATGAGGCATGACTCAGAATGAGTAGAAACAGCTACAAACATCCATTAATAATCAGAACATGGAATGTGTGAAGTATCAATTTAGGAGTTGTAAAAAATGAAATGGTATGCATAAAGATCGGTATCCTGGGCATTAGTGAGCTGAAATGGAATGATTTTGGCCATATTGAATTAGACAACTGTATGATCTACTATGCCCGGAATGACAAATAGAAGAGGAGGGTGTGGCATTCATTGTCACAAAGACTGTTTCAAGATCTGTCTTGAAGTACAATTCTGTCAATGATAGAATAATACTCATATGTGTATAAGGAAGATCAGTTAATACTTGTTGTTGTTATGTGCCATCAAGTCAGACCTGACTCCTAGTGACCCCTCCTTGGGTTTCCGAGGCAGTATCACTATGGAAGTAGATTGCCCAACCTTCCTTCCGAGGAGTGGGTGGTGGGTTTGAACCACCAGCCTTCTGGTTGGCAGTCCAGGGCCTTAGGCACTATGCTACCAGAGCTCCTCCAGTTAATACTACTATTATTCAAATCTGTGCACCAACCACCAAAGCCTAAGATGAAGAAATTTAAGATTTCTATCAACTTCTGCAGTCTGAGGCTGGCAAAGGACTGGGCAGAGGTTCATTCAGCTGTGCATAGGGTCACTGTGAGTCAGGGATTACTTGACGGTACTAACAACAACAATACAACATGCCCTTCAAATATTTAATATGGGAGGCTTTATGGGGGTTGGTTCAGAACTACAGGTTGTTTGTAAGTCAGATGTTAGTCACCCAGGGATTGACTGTAGTTATCCATTTAGCAGTCATTAGAGGCAGTTTCCTCCTAACTTAGGGCGGGGCAGTTCCTTTTGGTCAGGACAATTTGGGGAGGAACTCAGCTGTGAGCCATCAGCTGGCAACACTCCCAGCAGCAGGAATGTGCATCAGTCCTGAAGGGAAGATTTGGTTAATGCACCCATTACAAATGAGCAAATATGAAGAAATAATTTCTGGCCTTGCTGATAACTTCACCTTCTACAGGATAGTTTTTTGGTGCTAATTCTATCCAATAAGGAACACTTAGTGAAGAGCCTTCAGAGACAGTCACCATTATTTAAATGAGTTACCCAAGACGAGGCCAGTTGAGATGGGGGCAGTTGTGGTTCAGGAGAACCTTCCATGAATGTGACTTGGGTTTGATTTCTGGCCAATGGACCTTATGAGCACCCACTACCTGTGTGTCATTGGACACTTGTGCGTTGCTATGATACTGGACAGGTTTCAGTGGAGCTTCCAGACTAAGATGGACTAGGAAGAAAGGCATGATGATGTGTATCCAAAAAAATCAGTCAACAAAACCCTATGATGTAAGTCAATAAATTTTTTTTATCATACAAACTATTTAAACTTCTAAGTGCTGGTTATCCATCTCTTCACATATTTATTTTCTCCAAAAGGCAGAGTATATATTATTTATCATTGAATTTCCAGCATATGGGTTCACTGTGAACCAGAATCAACTTGACAGCAAATAACAACAAAAAGCAAATAGTTAGTACCTGACATATATTGAATGAATGAAAAAGAATGAAGCTTGAACTGAAAAGAATTGAGAAAACACTGATAAGATGTTCAGAGATGAGTGGCAATAGAGTTGCTTAAACTAATTCAGTTCTTCTAGCCTAAATAAATTACATCCCTGAGTTAAGGAAACAATAAGATGCTATAGATATGGGAGAGAAGATGAAAGATGAGATGGGAAAATAGAAGAGATTCTTGAAAGTTTAGTTAGTGACAGAAAGGAGACATGCTTATTAATAATAAAAGAAATGTATAAATAGATGCTTATGAGCTTGCATTATGGGACACTGCTAAGAAATTAAATTTAATGAGGATAAATGGGAGACACTGCATGTAAGTTCCAAATAAATACAAATGACACAATTTCAGGCTGTGACATGGCTTAGCAGTAATGACAAAGGCTGAGAGATTTTGACAATAAATTCAGTGTGAGTCATCAATGTGATGTAGCCACCAAGGAAGCTACAGCAATCTTGTACTGCATTAAATGAAGCTTAGTCGAGCTTGTGACTTAATGATTGACAGTGCAAGTCTTTTTTGATGACCCAAACAGAAAACACCATTTTGTAAAATTAGCTCTCTTTCCCTCCTCAAACCTGGCTGTTGGGTTAGAGTCCAGTGTTTCCTGACTCAGTCCGGGTTGGTACTTGCTTAGAAATCAGTTTGTGGCTGTGTGGATTGTGACGTCCACCCAGGTTCAGGTGACCCATCTGTCTATTCATGTACTATTACCTTACCACACTGTCTTCATCACAGAGCCTTTGTAGCATGTTACTATCTGATAGTAAAACTATTTGGAGAAGAAATTGAAGTTGTCAACAATTTCATTCTATGGATCAACAACCAACAATCGATACCCATTGAAGCAGCAGTCAAGAAATCAACCTATTACATTGGAAAATCTGCTGCAAAAAGACCTCTTTAAAGTTTTTAAAAGCAAAGATGTCACTTTGATGTTTAAGTTGTGCCTGACCCAAGCCATGGTCTTTCAGTCACCTCATAAGCATGTGAAATCTGGACAGTAAAAAAGGGAGACAGAAGAATGGATGTATTTGAATTGTGTGTAGGAGAAGAATATTAAATATATCATGGATTGCCGGAAGAATAAATACATCAGTCTCAGAAGAAATACAATCCAAAGGCTCCTTAGATGTGGGGATGGAAGTATTTTGGCTTCCTGACTTTGGACATGTCATCAGGAAAGACCAATCCCTAGAAAAGGACATCTTGTTTGGGTCAATAGAAGTGAGGGAAACCCTTCATGAGGTGGATTGACACAAAAACCACAACAATGGGCTCAAACACATCAATGATCATGAAGACGGCCCAGGACGGGGCCCTGTTTCCTCCTGTTTATATAAGGTCGCTGTGAGTTTGACTGGATGTCAACTGGTCACCCCCACATAGCTTTTCCTTTTCAAGATTTTTTAAATCTTCAATGGTGTTATGATCTAAAGGCGCCTATATTCTCTGGCATTGACCTTCCCATTTCATATTAATGGGACATGGATGAAGGAAAGGAAACAACATTTCTGGACACTCATATCTGTCCTTATCTCTTTCTTTCTTACACACACACACACACACACACACACACTGCCCCTCTTTCTCCCTCAGAGAGACCCAGTGAATGTGGGCCTTGGCATTAGACACCCCTGCCTTCCATTCTTGGCTCAGCTGCTCACCAGCTGTGATCCTGGGAAAGCTAACTAATATCCTTAAGCCTCAGGTACCATATCAGTAAAGTAGTCAAAAGATGCCTTTCTCAGAGTGAGGATGTATGGGAATGATGATGAAAAGTGTGTAGCCCGGGACCTGGCTCATTGAGATAGATGGCAGCAATTTTTGCTTATACCAGGTGCTGCTCTGTTATTGTAGTTGCTGTTGTTACTGTTATTATCATCAGTGACTATCTTAATATTTTTATTATTGGGCAAGTTCATGAATTTGGTTGGGAAAAAACTACATCTTTATTTTCTCTAACCTTTAAGTGAAATCTAGCTTTTCCTTCAGTTATGAATGTAGGCCACAGTCCTCAGTGGTGTAAGCAGCACCTGTGAAATCACACAGGTCACCATAAAAATCACATATCATTTCATATCACATGACAGTTGTTGCAGACACCTTGAAGTACTGTTTTCTCCATTGATCATTGAAATGATGGTTGTTATTTGATACTTCACCAGACCTTGTTAGTTAAGCATTGATAAGAGAGTACATATATATTACTATATTGTACTATTAAAATATTTGATAACTATAACAATGGACAGTCAGTCCTTGTTGTTTGCCAGTTTTGTGTTTGCAAATTCACCTACTCACTAAAGTTAATTATAACTCCAAAATCAGTAATCATGATTTTGCAGAAACCTAACCTTACTTTTAAGGAGCTCTGGTAGCAAGTGCCTAAGGCATCTGACTGCTAACCAGAAGGTTGGTGGTTCAAACCTACCAACCACTCAGCAGAAGGAAGACTGGGCAATCTACTTCTGTAAAGATTTACTGCCTCAGAAACCCAACGGGGGTTGCTATGAGTCAGCATCAACTCAATGTTTGGTTTTTTTAACCCTATTTTCTACTAAGGGAGCTCTGATAGCATAGAGCCTAAGGTACTTGACTGCTAATCAGAAGGCTGGCAGTTCAAACCCACCACTCACTCCTTGGAAGGAAGGTTGGGCAATCTACTTCTGTAGTGATACTGCCTCAGAAACCCAAGGAGGGGTTGTTATGAGTCCGGTCTGACTCAACGGCACATAATAACAACAGCAGCATTTTCTACTGGGACTTATGGTTCAGTATTCACTAATTCAAAGTTCAAGGAGACTTTATAGAGCATAACTATTGCAAGTAACGAGAACTGGCTGTAATTGTTTCCCTTAAGCTATTAAAACATTATTCTGAGAAGGTCTTTAGGTGTTACCAGCCTTCCAGAGAGATCTATGGGCTATAGACCCAGAAGGATCTTAATCCAAGGTTAAGAATCTCTGACCTGGGGCCATGCTGTATGTCTGGCTGTTCAGCTCAGTTGGTTAAAACACAATGGAGGTCATGCTGTTATTAGTTCCTGATGGGCTGATTTTGACTCATTGCGACCCCATGTGTGGAGAGAAGAGCCACTCTGTGGAGTTTTCAAGCCTGTGACCTTTTGGAAGTAGATTATCAGGTCTGTTTTCTGAACTGCCTCTGGGTGGGTTTGAACTACCAACCTTTTGGCTAGTAGGTGAGCATGTAACTGTTTGCAATACCCAGGGACCTAATGAAGCAATCTCATCACCATTGAGTCGATTCTGGTTCACAATGCCCCAATAGGATAAATAAAACTGCCCCACTGATGAGTTCAAAGTGAAGACCTTTTGCTTAATAGACAAGCACTTTACCACTGTGCCACCAGGCCTCCTTAATGAAGGTCATAAGGGCCCTCTTGTAGGATCAGTTCACTTCACTGTGTTCTATTCCTCAGTCACAGAGGCTGGCCAACATGTGTCCAAGACCCAAAAGAAGCTAAGTGAGACCAACCCAAACAAATCCGTCTGTTTGGCAGGAAACAGAATGCTTGAAGGAGAGTGGATTAGCCAAGGCATGACTTTGTGTGATGGCTGGTAAAATGCAATTGAAGAAATTACTTGTAACTGATAGAAGGACTGCTGATTTCTCAGCAGTTCCTCATTCTGATTTTGCATCAGTTTGGGCCTCTTGATCTATGTCCAATAAATATCCCCACTTCTTCCTTTCTCTCCCCATCCCTACTCATCTTTTTCTGTCTCTGTCTTTGTAGCTTTTATCTTTCTGTCTCTGTATATTCTTTCTTTCTGTATATTTTGTCTCTTTGTCTGCCTCTCTCTCTCTTTGTCTTTACTTATCTCTCTTTCATCCTCTCCATTTCCAATTTTTTCCTCTTTTCCTTCCAACTCTATTTCCCCCATCTTTCTGGGAAGGAAGCAGCAGAAAGTTCTGAATTTATCTGTTGGGCATGTGGTGGACTTCTTTTCTCTGCTTACCCCTTCATTCTTGACACCAATACTTGCTGGCCCTGGGCCTTCTCGCTCCCCTTTCTGTCAGCACACAAATGCAGAACACTCTCCATTTCTTTCTCTTCCTGACATGCACTCACACCTCGGAAAGATTTAATACCCTGGGGCATTTCCAAATGCCAGTATTCATTTTAGAAGCACACTTGTCTCTCTTGCTTGGAGCAGACTGAATTTTCCACTGGCTCAGAGTTTCGAAGTTCTTCCGGCTGAGGGGATGAGAGAGGGGTAAGAGCCATGTGTCAGAGTGCTATCAACTTTCTGCTCTGAGGGTCGAACTCACCAGAGCAGAACACTTGTTAAAGGCCTCACAGTCACATTTGCCCCAAGAAACTTGTATTGTGCCTTTTCAAATAAAACTCAGTAGGGAAAAAGGACCTCTGGAGTGGACAAATCAGATGCCAAGTGAGTATGGCTCTTACAGGGCTGACACTTCCAGGCTGTCAGAAATAGATCTGTTTCCTGGGCCTAGAGGAGATGAGGAAGGCATTGAAACCAGCAAATTCCTGAAAGGATAAATTATAACTTACTCAGTGTTTGGGAATTCACTTTCAATTGGGATTGGCAGCTTAAAGCTCCCATTTCTCAAAGATGGACCTAAGGGTGTGTTTACATATAGACAGACTTGGGCAGTTCCTCTTTTTTTCCTTGTATTTAGCTGTCCCATGAAATATCCGTAAAAGGGTTCAAACACAACCATCCCACAATTAGAGCTGTGGCTTGAAATCCTCATTCCTGGGAGAGTTGCCCCACTGACTTTAATTCACACTAAAGTGTAAGTGGCCAACCCAAGATTCTTTCTCCATCCCCCCCCCCAGCTTTATTAAATAGGATATATGGGGGATAAAGAGGCTCAAGTTTGAGAGGCAATAGGGTGGAGGAACCAATAAATGGGAGGTTAGAGTTGCTATAATTTTGTGCTTGGAGTTGGTTCCAGATAATTTTCAGGAAGCAATTGCTGAGTTTAATTATGGAATTCTCTCCACAATTTTTTCTAACACTCAGTTTCAACTGGAGCTTGTATTGCTTGCTTTTCTTAGCCTCTCATCTGAGTACCTCTTTAGTAGGTAAAATGGGAAGGTGGCAGGAGTGAGAGGGAGTTACTAAAGTGGATCAGAACATTGGTGAGGGGATGATGTTTCATCACCTTCCATGTAATTTCACCAGATGTCATTTCAGACCAAAGTTAAAATACTTTTCCCTTCTACTTTACAGTAAACAAATCTTGAGAGAATGCTTTCTGGCAGAGCACTCCCCTCAGCCATTATTATTATTATTATTATTTGTTGTTGTTAGGTGTCACTGAGTTGGCTTCAACTCACGGTGACCCTATGTACCACAGAACACAAAACACTGCCCAGTCCTGCACCAGCCTCATGACCATCATTGCATCCACTGTGTTATTCTACCTCATTGGAGGTCTTCCCCTTTGTTGATGACCCTCTACTTTACCATACATGATGTCTTTCTCCAGAGAATGATCCTTCTGACCACAAGACCAAAGTAGGCAAGATGAAGTCGAGCCATTCTCTCTCCTAAGGAGCATTCCAGCTGCACTTCTTGGAGGACAGATTTGTTCATTCTTCTGGCAGTCCATGGTATTTTCAGTGTTCTTGCCAACACCACAATTCAAAGGCATCA
>NW_006921738.1:4969045-5009404 GCF_000298275.1 Orycteropus afer afer | reverse complement strand
CCAACCTTCCTTCCGAGGAGTGGCTGGTGGGTTTGAACCGCCAGCCTTCTGGTTAGCAGTCAAGTGCCTTAGCCACTATGCTACCAGAGCTCCTATTATTGCTTAGGTGAACATATTTGAACAATTTGTTGTTGATTTCTAGTCTAGGTACCATTTACTTTTTTCATGGTCACTGAGCAAAAGTTCATACTATGTTGCATGTTCTATGCACAAATAGCCAGGGGTGGATTACCCAATAAGCAAGGTAAGCACAGGCTTACTTGTGCTTCCACTAATCTGTGGTGAATAATTTCACATGTTTTCACCACCTCAAGGATTCTGCTTCTGTACACAGCTGGCACCTGTCTCTCTCTATCCCAATCCTACAGAATCAGTCTTTTTTCAAATTTACAATCCTGAACAGGGATGAAGTACCCAACAAATGAAGCATACCTTTGATGTGATGAAAAGCATGTGAAACTGTGCACTACAGAGTAGTAAGTAAAACAAATAAGCCCCTCTTACCTTGTTTATCGAATAATCTGCCATTGTAAATATCACGTGATTTAGTTGTTCTGTGAGATCCAAGGTCAAAAGAGGGGTTATCACCAATGGAGAAATATCATTTCCAACCTAGGATGTGCTGTACACATTAGTGATATGTACTATATTCAGTAAGCAGTCTGTGCATGTTTTCATAACTTATAAAGAAATACGTAGTTTTTTATAGCTCCCACACAAGGAGGTAAAGAACATGGAAGAGAAGGGGCACCATTTCCTTTGTGAAGCTTCTTTCTCTGCCACTTGGGAGAGAAAGATGGTTGGTTCTCCAAATAAGAAGGGAGAAAACAGTTGTCCTAGGCCCTTCTTCCTTTTGGTTGTAGAGTGAGGCCTCAGCTCCAGATTGTATAGGGGTAAAGTAGAAAAATTTTGTGTCACTACTGCAAAAATATATTTGCATTGTTTGTAAACTGGATGCGATAATACTCCCCCCTTTTTTTTCACTACTGCAAAAAAAATTTACATTGTTTGTAAACTGGATACAATAATACCTTTTATACACAGTTAAGAATTAATAAGATAAGCTATGAAAAGTGCATTAACACCTGGCACTTAGTAGTTGCTCAGTTGTTGATTGTCTCCTTCTGGTTGTTACCTGGTATAGCTGAAGACAGCAGGCATTTCGTGGCTGACTTTGTTGACCAATATTCCAGCCATCAGACAATGAAATGATAGACTGTACTCGCTCAGTTTAGATTCCTTCCCTCCCTCCCTCTTTGTCTCCTTTCCTTCCTCCTTTCATTCTTTTCCTCCTTCCATAACATTAATTTATTACCTACTATACACCAGGTAAGATGCTCTGGTATACTGGTTAAAGCATTTGGTTGCTAACCAGCCACTCTGTGGGAGAAAGATGAGGCCGTCTGCTTCCATAAAGATTTACAGCCTTGGAAACCCTAGGAGGTATTTCTACTCTATCCTATAGGGTTACTATGAGTTGGAATTGACTCTGTGGCAGTGGGTTATGTACCAGGTGTACCTTTAGGCTCAGTGATTAGCACTCAGCTGCTGACCAAAGTGTTGGCAGTTTAAATCCACCAGCTACTGCATAGAAGTAAGATGTGGTAGTCTGCTTCCATAAAGACTTTGGCCTTAGAAACCCTGTGGGGGCAGTTCTACTCTGTCTTATAGAGCTTCTATGAGTTGGAATTGACTCAATACCAATTTTTTTTTTTTCTCACATACAGGCAGAGTCCCTGGGTAGTGTTACTGGTTAACACACTCAACAGCTAACCTAAAGGTTGGGGGGTCAGGTCTTCCCAGAGGTACCTTGGAAGAAAGGCCTGGTGCTTTACTTCTGCAAGATCAGCCATTGAAAACCGTATGGAGCATAGCTCTACTCTGACACACAGGGGGTTGCCATGAGTCGGAGTTTGCTTGATGGCAACTGGTTTGTTTTTTGGGTTGGTGGACCTGGCACTGTGGTGAGTGTTAGATGTGCATGACCTCAGGATGATTTAAACACAGGGGCTCCCCATCCTTGGAGAAGGAAGCAAAGTGGAGCAGCATTAATTTCAGAAGCACCTACTGGGCACTTACTGGGCCAACAAGACAGATGTGGCTTCTGCCCTCACAGAGCTTCGCTTCTTGAAAATGGACAACTACAATCTAGAATAAGAAGAGCAATACAGTTCTTGTCGTGAGTGCAGAAAGGAAGGATCCGAGACACAGGGGTTCGAGAAGGTTTCCTAGGAGAGGTGACCTTTCCCTAGATACTGACATCCAGTGGGGCAGAGCAAGACAGAGAGAAGACCTGAAGTCCCTGGTGTGTGGACAGGCCAGGCATAGCTCTGGCTGTTGTGCTGTTGTTGTTGTTGTTGTGTGCCGTCGAGTCGGCCCCGACTCATAGCGACCCCTCCTTGGGTTTCCGAGGCAGTATCACTACGGAAGTAGGATTGCCCAACCTTCCTTCCGAGGAGTGGCTGGTGGGTTTGAACCGCCAGCCTTCTGGTTAGCAGTCAAATGCTTTAGCCACTATGCTACCAGAGCTCCTGGCTGTTGTGCTAGAGTGATGAAATTAGTCTGAACCTATGTGTGCTATTTGATCAACAACTGCCAGTGGCTGGCACAGAAGTGTCTGGGTACCACAAGCTCTGGGGCCATTGAGCAGTTGTTATTGGCTAAGTTGCATCCAGAAACTTACCTTTAAAATGGCTGCTGGAAAACTGTGCAAAAAAGTAGGGATTTTTTTTTTTTTAACCATTTGTTCAATAAGTGTTTTTTGAGCACCTACTATGTGGCAGAGACTGTACTGGGTACTAAGAATATGTAACTAGATATCCAATCTAGTGGGATGTTTGTTCCAGGGATAATTTCACTAGAGTAATACTTCTTAGTGTGCTGTAGATTCCTTTGACACATAATGTGTTTTGAAGTGGTACAAGGATGAGCATTTTTCACTTTTATTTTATGAATTAGCATTGTTTAGGATAAACCTAAAAAAAAAAATGTGAATGTCTTTAAAGGAAAATATCAGGAAAAATGGAAAAAGTGGTAGGCTAGCATGGTGTAAAATTATGAAGATAGACTATAGCAGACTGAAATTTGGGAAATAGTCTTTTAGGAAAATCCTGATAATTTGGGGACATAAAAACCATCCTGAGTTATAAGATGCAGTACCATCCCTCTTGGCTATTCTAAACGCCTCACATTTTAGACTGCTATATTTTTGTCCCTACGCAAACATTGCCTAACGTTGTGAATGGGTGTCGGGATGCTCAGACCGGCCAAGGAAAGCATGGGGTGGTCCTCAATGAAAACATTTGTGCCCTCAGTTCTGTCTACACACCCATTCCTGTTTCCTGCCTTTCTCTGACTCTTTTTGACATTGGTGTTGTTAGTTGTCATCGAGTTGGCTTCCGCTAATGTTGACCCTGTGGGCAACAGAATGAAACATTGCTTGGTCCTGCTCCATTCTCACTGGTTTGCTCAAATCTATTGTTGCAGCCTCTGTAGATTTTGAGTGACTTCCAACTTAGGAGCTCATCTTTTAACACTGTATTGGACAACGTTTTGTTATAATCCATAGATTTTTCATTGGCTAATTTTCAAAAGTAGATTGCTTAGAATTTTTACTTGTCTAGTCTAAATTGCTTCCTAGTCTGAATTGCTCTGTTGAAACATGTTCAGCAGGTGACCCTGCTGGTATTTGAAATACTGGTGGCATAACTTCCAGACCATAGCAACACGAAAACTACCACAGTGTGGCAAACTGACAGATGGGTCTTTGATGTTGGCAGCATCTATAAGAGACAAACAGGAGGACATAGGAAGGTGTGAGTGGTGCCAATAAACATACACAAGAAAGATAGTAGAGTGCCCTGGAAAGAATGCAGGAGTTAGAAACAGAAGGCCAGATGTTCAAACCTTAGCTTGCAACTTATTTTGTGTAGACATTGGTAAGTTCATTTATAATATATAGGAAAGATTTTCAGAACCGTATAGCCATGGCAGACACTATTAATAGAAGGCGATGACTAGCCATAGTATGAGGAAAGTGGTGGCCTTTCCCCTCAGCTCTGATCCTCTCCTTGTTATGCCTGAATTAGGAAATGCCAGTCCTCATTTGTGAAGAAGGAGAGCCAAGCTCCTTGGCTAAGGAATTCACAAATAATAATGTCGGGGCCAATGAAGGGGGTGGTAGGCTTGGTCTCTTCCTTTTTGTTGACTTGAGGACAAAGGTTGTTGAAGATTGTCTGCTTGTGTAATCTCTGCTTTCTCTGACTTTAAGGACCTAATGGCAACACTTGGCTGCTCACAACTCAAGCACTATATATTATATTATTATTATTATTATTATTAATTTATAGATCCCTGACAGTAGCATAGTCTCCTTTTTACCACTTAGGAGTTCATCTTGGTGTGCTTCGTGATTGCCTATTTAAGTATAGCTGACACTTATCCTGTGTTTTAGCAGGGGTTCTCAAAGTGTGATCCCCACCAGCAGCGTCAACATCACCAAGGAAGATGTTAGAAATGCAAATTCTCAGGCCTTATCTCAGACCTAATGTATCAAACCACTGGGAATATCTTTAAGACAGCCTCCAGGTGATTCTAGTACACATTTGAGTTTGAGAACCACTAACTCTGAATTTACAGAGTTTTTGATTCACTCAGCAGCAATGTTCTCACATGCATTCTCCCAGATAGACATCACTGTGTCTACCATTACCGCTTTAACCAGTTGCCATTGAATTGACTCCAACTCAGCAACCCATGCGTGTCAGAGTAGAACTATGGTCTAAAGGATTTTTGTTGAATGATATTTTGGAAGTAGATTGCCGGCCTTTCTTCCAAGGTACCTCTGGGTGAACTTGAACTTCCAGCATTTTGGTTAGCAGCTGAGCATGTTAACCATTTGCACCGTGCTGAACCTCCATCTCCACTTCAGAGTGAGGAAAATGGAGGTGCAGAGATGTGGGATGGAGAGTCCAGAAACAATGGCTTAGAGTTTTAATGATTTGCTGTGGGTTATATGGTGATAAAGATGTAAGCTTTGACCTCTGAGGACAAATTCCTAAATCTCTTGTGCCTCCCCCAGGCTGCTCTGTCTCCCTTCTCTGAGCTCTTGTAGTTATTTTTGCCCTCTGCATTTCAGCGCTCACCCCAGCCTGCCCCACCTTGGCTGGCATGCAGGAAGAGAGCTATCCTTGAATATTGCTCACACTTTTGCTGGCTGCAGGAAGGAGAGCATCGCTGGGCCTGGCTGCTGAGTGACAGCTGATTGACAGCCTGTCTCATCTGCTACCTTGTGTCCTGGCTTATGTCCTGGCTCTCTTGCCCTCTCCATCTCTCGTCCCTTCTTCCTCTGTAGTTGCAGCTGCCACAGTCAGCTGAGCCACTTCTGATGCCTGTCTTTGGAAAGGAGTTGTGTGGCTTGAGAACAGTTAGACAGATACAGGGCCTCTCCTTGGAAAAAAGGGCTTGCCTGTGTACTTAGGGTGGGGACTTGGAGCCAGGACAGGAGTTTTATGAAAGACAGAATGGGTTTGTTGAGTATATGCCTTGTGCTTTTGCTGATTCTGTTTTGGGAAGTTGAGTAGCATGAATAGAGAGATCTATGATTTGGAAAAAAAGAAAATATCACTTCAATTGTAGAGAAGTACTTTCTCTAAAAGTACTTTTATTTGTAATTGACTGACTTTCATTTGTAATTAAGATTATTTTTTTCATTTGTTGTAACTCCTGTGCATATAGTCATAGATTTGAAGTCCTTTTTATTCACAGGCTATGTTGTTTTCAAAGGAGCTCTGGTAGTTAGTGCCTAAGGCATTTGACTGCTAACCAGAAGGTTGGTGGTTCAGACCTACCAGCCACTTGCAGAAGAAAGACTGGACAATTGACTTCCATAAAGATTTACCACCTTAGAAACCCAAAGTGGGTTGCTATGAGTCAGAATTGACTCATAGCAGTGAGTAAGTAGTATGTTGCTTTCCAGGGGCCCTTGTGATGCAGTGGTTAAGCAGGTAGCTTTTAACCTAGAATTTGGCAGTTTGAACCCACTGGCTGCTCCGTGGGTAGAAGGACCTGACGATCTGCATCTGTGAAGATTACAGCCTAGGAAGCCCGACAGGTAGTTCCAGCCTGTCCTCTAGGGTCACTATGAGTCAGAAAGGACTCGACATCACACAACAACAATATTTTGCTTTCAGGAGTCCGTGGGTGGTATAATTGATTACGTGCGAAACTATTAACTGAAAGGTTGATGCTTCAAACCCACTCAAGAAAGTCTTGGAGAGCTGCTTCTGAAAGGTCACAGCCATGAAACCTCTATGGACTGTAGTAATACAGGTTCGCCATGAGTCAGAACCAACCTGACAGCAACTGGTATGTTGCTTCTCTCAAGGGGACACAGACACTCAGCGTTTGCCAGTGTGATGGTAAGTTGTAGTTGCCAGAGACAGCATAGGAAGTGGTCTTCTGTTAGTTGATAATTACTTGTTGGTGGCATGGGTCTTCATACTGTGGCCCTCACACACACACACACACACATGCATAAACACACACACACAAATAGTACCCTTTATACCTTCTTAATTTCCTGGAGGTTTGGACAAATAAAATTTACCTTCGTTTAAAGTTTAAAATTAAAGTCCCTGAAATAATGGATAAAACCTACTCTTAAACAGCTTGCAGTTTAAAGCATGGCTGAACTTTTTGTTTTTTTTTTGAAAAGCTTATTTCCAGTAATAAAGCTCATAGTCCTTTCAAATTATCAGAGACTGGTGTTAAGTATATTTGTTGGTAGAGCTGTGTCTCAGGAAATGGGCAAAGTAAGACATTCTTTCCTACTGAGCAGGAAATAAAATTATAAATATTAAATGCTATCTTGAAAGTGCTCATACTACTTCAGAAAAGATGCCCCAGAGACACAAGCTGTTGACCTTAAGACTGAACACGTGGTCGAACGTGAACACCATGGTGAAATGGACTGAAAATAAGCCAGCAGGATTTCGAACCATTCATTCCCCTAATAGAACATCTTCCTCCCTAATAAAACACTTCTTTCTCTCTCTTTTGACCTTGGACAGTATATAATGGATAGCATCCTCCACTTTTGATATCTAATTTCTAGCAAAGGAGGCCCAGTGGCACAATGGTTAGCATGTGACTGCTAACTGAAAAGTCAATGGTTAAAACCCACCACCTACTCCATCAGAGAAAAGACTTGGCGATTGGCACCTGTAAAGATTTACAACTTTGGAAACCCTACGGGGCAGTTCTAACTCTGTCCTATAGGATCATTATGAGTCAGAATTGACTCTTGGCAATGGGTTTTTGGATTTAGTCTCTAAAAAAAAAAATAAATAAATAAATGCCTTACCTTCATATATTGCTGATGAGAATGTAAAATGGTGCAGCCAAACAGTTTTGCATTTCTTCAAAAAGTTAAACATAGAATTCCCATATGAGCTAGCAATCCCACCTCTAAGTATGTAACAGAATTGAAAACATATGTTCATTATATAAACTTGGACATAAATGTTCATAGCAGCAATATTCACAATAGCCCCAAAGTGGAAATAATCCATGTGTCCAGTAACTGATGAATAGAAAAAACAAATGTAGTATATCTACACAACAGAATATTATTCATCCATAAAAAAGAATGAAGGACTGATATATGTGGCAATGTGGATGAACTGTGACAACATTATGCTAAGTGAAAGAAGCCAGACACAAAAGGCTGCATGTTATATGATTCCATTTATGTAAAATGGAGGCAAATCCATAGGATGGAAAGTGGATTAATGGTTTCCAGGGCATCAAATGAGAGTGACTACTAATAGGCAAGAGGTTTATTTTAGGGGTGATGAAAATACAGTAGAATTAAATAGTGGTGATAGTTGTACAACCTTCTGAATATACTAAAAAATATTGAATTATACACTTTTAAATGATGAATTTTATGGTATGTGAATTATAACAAAATAAATAAATTTAAAAAAGTGCCTTAACAAAGCTCTACCACTTCTCTCTGCCGCCTGCCTGACAGTTTGCTATACTGTGGTGGCTTTGCATTGCTGTGATGCTGGAGGCAATGCCACCAGTATTTCAAATACCACGAAGGTCACACATGCAGACAGGGTTCTTGTCCAGACTAAGACACTCTAGGAAGAAAGGTCTGGCAATCTACTTCAGGAAATTAGCCAATGACAGCTCTATGAATCACAACAGCATATTGTTTGATAACCACACTTGAATATGATCCCCCTAGGTTGGAAGGAAGGAGCTCTGTTGGCACAGTGGTTAAGTGCTTGACTGCTACTGAAGGGTTGGTAGTTCAAACCCACCAGCTCCTCTATGGGAGAAAGATGTGGTCATCTGCTTCCGTAACGATTTATAGCCTTGGAAACCCTATGAGGTAATTCTATTCTGTCCTGCAGGGTCACTTGCCACCATAATGGACTTGGACATACCAGCAACCACAAAGATGGTGCAGGAGTGGGAAACGTTTTCTTCCGTTGTTCATGAGGTCCCCATGAGTGAGAGCTAACCTGACAGTAACTAATGGCGATAAACACACACCATTTGTTTTCTTTACATGAAGGTCAGTGGAATGGTTCTTCACTTGGGCACCAGATGATGGTGAGTTTACTGAGTTGAGTAGGTGAGTTGAGTGGTCCCCTTTGCCCTTCTCTACAGGACAGGACATGCTGTGGGGTATCAAATGCTGGAACTGGAAGAATAGATAATGAGGACTTAGGCTGTGGGACAGAAATGGGGAGTGAAATGCGGCAACTGTGGTCTTTAGTTGTACTCTACGCATATCCAGTCAACATGTATTCATGGAACATTTTTATGGGTTAAATCACAGTTATGGTGGTTACCAGCATGACTAGGGTCAAGTCTCTGCCTTCAGGAAGCTCAAGATAAGACAGATGTGTTAAATAAACCATTATAATCAAAGTTATCTGTCTAACACAGGAAAGTACAAGTGATTCTGGATATGACGGGTTTGTAGAGAGGATGTGTAGAGGGCATGGGGGAGAAGATAATGCCCTCCCAGCATTATCAACAAGATCAAAGGAGCAAAAGTAGGAATGATGGTGTGTTTGGGGGCAGATAAGGAAATACCCAGTTTCCGAGATCCATAAGGCAAGTAATTACTTAACCCTTTGCTTAACTTTTGTGAAAATTCTTTTTAAAGCTACTATATGCACAGGGGAAATTTTGAATGGGACAGAAGGGTGCACAATGAATAGTAATCTCTCTGATACCCTTTTTCTCAATTGTTCTCTCCAGATGGGGTTCCTCCACATAGACCTCTCTGCTGAAAAAAAAAACCAAACCAAACAAAAAAAACCCAAACTCACTGCCATTGAGTCATTCCAACTCATAGTGACCTTCATTGGGTTTCCAAGGCTGTAAATCTTTATGGAAGCAAACTGCCCTATCTTGGTTCTGCAGAGTGACTGGTGGTTTCAAACCACTGACCTTTTGGTTATCAGCCAAATGCCTTAACCACTACACCACAAGAGCTCCTTTCCCTGTTAATTGTTGTTGTTATTTGCTGTCAAGTTGGCCCTGACTCATAGCGACCCCTCCTTGGGTTTCTGAGGCAGTATCACTACGGAAGTAGATTGCCCCATCTTCCTTCCGAGGAGTGGCTGGTGGGTTTGAACCACCAGCCTTCTGGTTAGCAGTCAAGTGCCTTAGGCACTATGCTACCAGAGCTCCTGTTAAATATATCTTTTTGCTTTATTTTTGAGAAATAGAGTCTTGTTCATTGCTAAGGCTAGACAACAGAGTTAAAACTAAATTTTAAAGGTCAATTTTTAAATTTAAATTTCAAAAATAAGTGTTCATAAATCAATTGTTTTTCATTTGCTTAATTCAGTTCGGGTGGGTTTCGTTTGCTTCAACCAATGCTGTTGTTGTTGTTGGCTGCCTTCAAGTCAGCCCCTGTGCACAATGGGATCAGAACTCTGGGATCCAGAGGTTTCCGCAGCTGACTTTTGGAAATAGATTGCCAGGCCTGTCTTTGTACTTTGTCTTAGTCTGGAGGTTCCTCTGAGACCCGTTTAACATCCAGCAGCATGCAGGCCTCCACTGACAGAAAAGTGGTGGCTGTGCTTAAGGACACAGGCTAGGAGTTAGGCCCAGGGCTCCCTCATGGAAGGTGAGAATTCTGCCGCTGAACCACCACCACCCTTTCAACCAGCACTCTTGACTAATGGCAGGCATTTGATGCTGATTAACTAATTATGGTGTTTTTGTTATTGAGTTGATTTTAGCTCACGATGACCCAGCATGTGCAGAGTAGAACTACTCCAAAGGATTTTTAAGGCTGTTGACCTTTTGGAAGCAGATACCAAGGCTTGTCTTCCAAGGTGACTTTAAAAATATTTTCAGTTGCTATTAATTCATTCACTCATTCAACAAATATTTCCTGAGTCCCTAACCAAGTGTCAAGTTCTGTTCTAAGATATGAGTGTATTGTGGTGAACATATTTTCTTTGCTCAAGGAGCTTACTGGGGACAGAGCGGTTAAGGGAAGTACATAAATGAACAAGAAAAGCAGGTGCTGACAATGGCTTTAATTGCCACTTGTGAAGGGGTGAAGAAACAAGAGAGTCGGGGTAGGGAGAACTATAAATCTTCTAGTCTTTGAGGATGTGATATGTCAATTGAGACCCGAAAACAAGGAGAAGCCACACAAAGATCTGGGGAGAGCAGTCCAGGTAGAGGCACAGCCAGTGCAAAGGAGCTGCAGTGGGAACGTGTTAGGAAGGTTCAGAGAAACAGAAAGAAGGCAAGGTGGCTGGAGTTCAGAGGCCAAGCAGGGAGTGAGTGGGCTGAGTCTGAGCAGGAGTCAGATTGTGTACGGTTTTGTCAGCCAGGGTAAGGAGTTTTATTTAAGAGTTACTAAGAGCCATGGGCTGCCTCGGAAACCCAAGGAGGGGTCGCTATGAGTTGGGTCCAACTCGACGGCACATAACAACAAGAAGACCCGTGGGAGGGTTTTAAGTGAAAGTTGACTGATGTGATAATATTCAGGAGTTAAAGTTTCTGTGGAGAATCCAGCCAGGAGGACTACAACATTCCTGGTCCCTAAGCCCATGGATGACCTTCTTTATTAACTGAGGCCCTGGATTGATTGTTCCTATTCTGTTGACTGTTCATGGTTTACAGCAGAATTTGCACAAAAATAAACCAATACACTACTCATAGCATGCCTCAAAACTTCAGCAAGTTTGAAAAGCATTCAGGGTGAATCCAAAATACACACTTTGCAAGACGCTTTAATCTATTTCTGCCACAGAAGTCTAACTAGAGGACATGGATTACTTGCAAATAGCTATTGTTGACTTTCTGTGATACCTTGGTTATCATGATGGCTCCAAGTGTCATGGGGTGGTTGCAAAGAAAGATTTCTGCATGGTGAAGATTCTTTGTATTTATAGTGGATTTTTCCCCATCTGGGTCAAGATCTCCAACCATAAACAAAAGGAAATTTTGGTTTGAGAAATATCTACTTTACTTTGTTAATAAGCAAAACTGAAATTGGAAAATACAGTTTGTTTGGTAAACACAGGCTTTCTGTTCAGTTAGTGGAAAGCATAACTCTTGCAAAATGCTAAGGGAACATGGTCCCCATGGTGCTAGAGTTTAAAATGACTTTTGGAGGTTTAGAAGTAGCAGCTAGGTTTATTGTGCAAACGTAGGGAATGTCAAAGCCAAATCATAAAAATTATTGTAAACAACTGAATGCCACTTACCAGCTGTGAGCTACCTGCTTCGGTAGAGCTCAAATTTAAAGAGAGAATACCTCTCTTTCTTCTCCATGTATTAAAAGACAGCCTCAGGATTAACAGCTGAGTCATAAATAGTCCATGAAATTGATGGCTCCTCATCTTGACTCGATGTTGCTTTACCAGATAAAATTCTAAGTGAATCTCTTTTCTCTTTAGCCTTTTTCCAAGCTGTTTCCCATTTCTAGTTTGGTCCTCTGGTTAATGTGCTGAGGCAGGCTCTTGGCAGCCAGATGGAATATAATCTATATTTAGGGCTTCCATTAGCTCTTGTGTTTGGATGTGCTAACATTTCCTAATTTCAACACAAATATTCTACAAGAGTGGATAGACATTTATGTTATTGCTGCATAATAAAGCCATGATGCTAATATGCCTTTCCTTATTTTTCATGATTTTTTTTTTTTTTTAAATCATGGATGCTCCCTTTTTATTAGTCACAGGGATAAATGAGGAGTCCCTAGATGACACAAACAGGTAAATGCTTGACTACTAGCTGGAAAGTTCAAACCCACACAGAGGTGGGCCTTGTACCCTATGGAGCACAGTTTTACTCTCTACATATGGGGTCACCATCACCGTAAGTAGGAATTGACTCAATGGTATCTAAGGACAACACAACAATTAATCAATGGGAATTTACTAACCTGATAACATTTATCAGCTTTTAGAGTGGAAAGCCTTGGTTCTAGTTATTCTCCTTGTTCCTTCTTAGCTGGTTTAGCTATCATTTAGTGTTTTTTTTTTCCCCCCCAGTTTGTGGGAAGTTGGCAACAAAATTGAACTTGAGAATGGAAGAGTGAGAAATAGAACCAGTTCATTTTAGCCTAAAAAATGCATCTGGGCAGAGTAATTTTTTTTCCCCAGGATAAGAAATTATTGTGTAATTCCAAGTACATGGGTACCACTGTGCCAAAGTGCTGCAGAGAGCTCCACATGGAACTTTCCTAAGGAAACTAATGGAGTGTTAGTGAAAGTTTGATGGTAGCAGACTTCAGGAAAGAAGTAATCTGTTTTTTATCACCACTTCCCAAAACTATGTAGTGGAAGGCTTTTATGATGATTATAAAAATAAAAACTCCCACTCACTTGTGCTAGACAGACCATAAAGCAGTTTCACATTTCTGCATTGAATCAGAGTAACCTGTCAGAGTAATCTCTCTAGCAGAGAGCTCCCCTGAACCAACAGCATGTTGGCATTGCCCTCAGAATCCTGGGAGGGAGGCCTTGCGTTGGGCACTTGTATTCTAATGAGTTCAATAAACACTGCATCTGGAACAAACTTCTGGAATCAGAGTCATTAACACCAAAGAAAAATGAGGATACAAGTGCTCAAAGGGTTTTTGGGCATTGGAAAGGCGATGGGGAATTTACCAATGGTCTTATGTGCAAGAGAGGGTGGTTAACCAGACTCACGCTTGCTCTCAGTCACAGCAGCTATTTGGACTTAGTAGGAAAATCTGCCATGTACTCTGTCCCTGACATTGGGCATTGGTAGTTCAGTGGCAGAATTCTTGCCTTGTATGTGGGAGACCCAGGTTTGATTCCTGACTAATGAACTGCATGCTTAGCCACTACCAATCTGTCAATGGACGTTTGTGTGTTGCTATGATGCTGAACAAGTCTCAGCAGAACTTTCAGACTGAGACAGACTAGGAAGAAGGGCCTGGTGATCTTCTGAAAATCAGTCAGTGAAGACCCTATGGATCACATGGTTCAATCCAGAAGCTATCATGGGGATGGTGCAGGACTGAGCGGCATTTCGATCAGTTGTACATGGGGTTGCCATGAGCTAGGGGCCAGCTCCATGAGAGCTAATGACAACAGTCTGTCCCTGAAAGGAAAATTCAAGGGTTCAGTGGCACACACAGAAACATTGGGTTATGTTTTTTCCAGACATGATGGTGGCCTAATGGTACTTTTGGATCAGCAAAGAAGGTCAGTCCGGATGTCTAGTGTTTGCTTCTTTACACATTGACTGAGGCAGGTTTCTTGTTATTGTGTCACATGCCCCTTGGCTAGATGGGAGGAAGAGGAAGTGAGATCTCAAAATACGCCAATAACTCTCAGTCCCAGCTTCCCATTTTTGGGGTATCTTTGTCTTCCCTTCATAATTGGACTATGCCCCATGCTGCCTCCTCTCCTACTTCTCTGCTGATTTTCTCAGTTTTCCTCATTAGCCTCTTTTCCTGAAATTGTAACTTAAATGTTGACATTCCCCTGGGCTCTCCTCTGGGCCTTATCCATTGTCACTTTACTTATACCCTGGACAGTCTGATCCATGCTCCTGGCTTCCGTTGCCATCTCTGCTGCTGGTGGCACTAAATTAAATCTACATTATGACTGGCCCTGTCTCTCTTGTCCCATAGAAGTTTCAGGTTCAGCATATTGCACAGAACTCATCATGCCCCCATCCTTCAGAATCATGCCTTCCCCTAAGATACTTGTGTCTACAATAATGACCAAGACTTGATATCCAGGCATGATTCCAAGCATTTGACATGCTTTGACTCATTTAACCTTTTTCACAGCTCTGTACAGAAGGTGGGGTCCCTGGGGGCTGCAAATGTTTAATGTGCTCTGCTGCTAAACAAAAGTTGGGAGGTTGGAATCCACCCAGAGTGCCTCAGAGAAAAGTACTATCTGTCTATTTCAGAAAAAATCAGCCGTTGAAAACCCATGGAGCACAGTTCTACTCTGACATGCATGGAATCACCATGAATCAGAATGGACTTGATGGTAACTGGAAAAAACTCAGAAGGTAGAGCTGGGGTTTCAATGCAGGCTGTCTAACGCCACACATTTGACTATTCTGCTAGGTTTCTTGTCCCTGTTACTTTGCCCAAGTCAGAAACCTGGATGCCATTTTGGCTGCCTTCTTCTCCCTTAAGGAGTTCTGATGGGGCAGTGGTTAAGGTATTCAGCTGCTAACCAAAAGGTTGGTGATGTGAGCCTACCAGCAGCTCCATGGGAGAAAGATGAGTCAGTCTGCTTCCCTGAAGATTTAAACTCAAAAAGTCACTGGCATCAAGTTGGATCCAACTCATAGTGACCCTCCTTGGGTTTCTGAGGCAGTATCACTACTGAAGTAGATTGCGCAATCTTCCTTTTGAGGAGTGCCCTACAGATTTATAGCCTTGGAAACCCTATAGGGCAGTTCTACTCTGTTCTATAGGGTCACTATGAGTCAGAGTCAACTCGATGGCAGTGGTAGGCTCTTCTCTTTTGCCTACAGTACCCAATCCTATGCCAATCCAGTAGCATTTACCTCATCAATCACTTAAGTCTTTTTATCTCTTCCGTCCTCGTTGCCACCACCCTAGTTCGAGCTACCATTACCTCCCCTGGATGCCTGGAACAGCCTCCTCAGAGATCTCCTGTCTGTTTTTCTCTCTCCCATTATTTCCACCACATGTATTTCCCATATTACAGCTAGAGAAATGTCTCTAAACATAAATTCCATTGTATCACTCCACTACTTAAAATGTTCTGATGATTTTCCATCTCCCTCAGGGCAAAGTCTGAACTCCTTAAAAGACACATTCTGGGCTCTACTTTCCTCTCCAGCCTCATCCTTCCCCCAGATCCCATCCCCTCACCTTGTTTGTGCGTATGCTCTAGTCTTTCTGAACCTCTTCCCTTTCCTAGCTTCTTGAAGGCTCCCTGCTCTTCCTTACGTCTTGGTCACTGACTTGCGTATACTTTTTGCCTGAAATGTCCTTCCCTTCTCTTTGCCTGGTTTACTCCTACTCATTTTTAAGGCCTCAGGGATTTCCTCCCTGATACCTTCGAAGGGGACTTTGGTGCCTTGGCTGTGATCTATAATCCTGCCACTTCCTGTGTGTCTCTGTTCTGATCACTTTAAATATATTAACTCATTGAGTTTCACAACAACCATATGAGGTAGAAATAATTGTAGTTTCCATTTACTAGATGAGGAAGGGGTTCAGAGCAGCTTGAGGGAGGAGACAAGACCATGAAGCTGGCCAGGGGCAGGGGCAGTGGCAGGGGCAGTGGTGGTACAGCACAGCTTGAGGGAGCAGACAGACAGAACAGGAAACTATCTGGGGCCAGTGACAGTGTGGTTTGGAGCAGCTTGAGGGAGGAGACAGGCCAGGAAGTGGGGTGAGTGGTGGTTCGGAGCAGCTGAGGGAGACCAGGAAGTGAGCAGAGCAGTTTAGAACAGTGAAGGGAGACAAACTTGTCTGTCAGTTTGTTCTACTCTGGTGACTTGTGTGTTGCTGTGAGGCTGAAGGCTATGCCACTGGTGTTTCAAATGCCAGAAGGGTTACCCATGGAGGACAGGTTTCAGCAGAACTTCCAGACTAACACAGACTTGGAAGAAGGAAGAGGCCATCCACTTCTCAAAGAATTGGCCAGTGAAAACCTTATGAATATCAGTGAAACACTGTCTGATATATTACTAGAAAACTTTATGAATAGCCCTGTAACATTGTCCAATATAGTGCCAAAAGATGAGCCCCTCAGGTCGGAGGGCACTCAAGATATGACTGGGGAAGAGCTGCCTCCTCAGAGTAGAGCTGACCTTAATGCTATGGATAGAGTAAAGCTTTCAGGACCTCTATTTGCTGATGTGGCATGACTCAAAATGAGAAAAAATAGCTGCAAACATCTGTTAATAATTAGAACATGGAATGTGTGAAGTATGAATCTAGGAAAATCGGAAGTTGCCAAAAATGAAATGGAATGCATAAAGATAGATATCCTAGACATTAGGGAGCTGAAATGGACAGATTTTGGCCATTTTGGATCAGACAATCATATTATCTACAAAGCTGGGAATAACAAATTGAAGAGGAATGGCATGGCATTCATCATCACAAAGAATGTTTCAAGTTCTATCCTGAAGTACAATGCTGTCAGTGATAGGATAATATCCATATGCCTACAGGGAAGACGAGTTAATATTATTCAAATTTACACACTAATCACCAAAACCAAAAATGAGGAAATTGAAGAGTTTTACAAATTCTGTAGTCTGAAATTGACCAAACATGCAATCAAGATGTGTTGATTATCACTGGTGATTGGAATGCAAAAGTTGGTAACAAAGAAGAATCATTGGTAGTTGGAAAATATGGCCTTGGTGATAGAAATAATGCTGGAGATGGCATGATAGAATTTTGCAAGACCAATGACTTATTCGTTGCAAATACCTTTTTCAACAACACAAAAAGGGGCTGTACATGTGGACTTTGCCAGATACAATACACAGGAATCAGATTGACTATATCTTGAAGCACTTACTGATGAAGATTGAAGACTACAGTTTGCAGTATGGATTACATCTCAGTATAAAGAAAAAAAAAATCCTCACAAGTGTCCCAACAAGCAGCATCATGATAAATGGAGAAAAGACTGAAGTTGTCAAAGACTTCATATTACTTGGTTCTACAGTCAATACCAATGGAAGCAGCAGTCAAAAAATTAGATGATGTGTTGCACTGGGAAAATCTCCTGCAAAATACCTCTTTCAAGTGCTGAAGAGCAAAGATGTCTCCTTGAAAACTAAGTTGCACCAAACCGAAGCCATAGTATTTTCAATTGCCTCATATGCATGTGAGAGCTGGACAATGAAAAAGGAAGACCGAAGAAGAGTGGATGCTTTTGAGTTGCGGTGTTGGAGAAGAATGATAAGAGTACCGTGAACTGCTAAAAGAAGTAACAAATCTGTCCTGGAAGAAGGGTGGCCAGAATGCTCCTTAGAAGCAAGAATGGCCAGACTTCGTCTCATCTACTTTGGCCATGTTGTCAGAAGAGACCATTCCCTGGAGAAGGATATCATGCTAGGTAAAGTGGAATGTTGACAAAAAATGGGGAAGGCCCTTAACAAGATGGATTGGCATAGTGGCTGCAATGATGGGCTCAGGTATAGCAAGTATAGTGAGGTTGGCACAGGACTGGGCAGTGTTTCGTTCTGTTGTATATAGGGTCTCTGTGAGTCAGAGGGAACTTGATGGCATCTAACGCATCTAACGACAACAACATGATGAGGAAGCTGAAGCATAAAGTGTGTATCAGTCATAGTCCAATCAGAAAAATTGATGCCACCCTAGTAGTCCTCACTAGAGGAAATCTGATACAGGGCTCCAGTGACCAGGGTATTGGAAGGGCAGAAAGGGCAAATATGGGTCGTAAGATAACCTTGGAGCCTTGATGGTGCAATGGTTAAAAGACTTGGCTGCTAACCTAAAGTTCAGAGGTTTGAATCCACCAGCCATTCTGTAGGAGAAAGATGTGGCAGTCTGCTTCTGCAAAGATTTATATTCTTGGAAATGCTATGGGGCAGTTCTATATTAGCATCAACAGGAGGCTGTAGCTGTAGGTTGGAGGGGGAGAGAGAGGAAGTGAAGTTATCAGAGCTGAGGTGTTAGGGCCGCCACTGCTAAAGCTGCCACTCCAAACAGAGAAGAGGTGGAACACACTGACATCTCCCTCCTTCTACCCACGAATCTCCACCACTCCTTCTTCCCTTGTCTGAGCTAGCCACACACTGATGGGCAAGGGAACCTGGGAAATGTAGTTTTACTGGTCATGGGAAAAGTGTGGAATGGACTGAGCACAAACAGGCAAAAGACAGGCCCAGAGAACTTAAAAAATCTGCCTGAGGTCACACAGCTTCTGGGAAGCAGGGCCCAGGCAGTTTGGCTCCAGAGTGTGTGCCTTTAACTACTGTTCTGTATCATTTCTCAGAGAACCTTGGACAAGCCACTGAATCACCAGGTGCTTCAGTTATGTAAAATGAGGGCAATAGCAATGCCTTCTGTAAACTATACCACTTGCTGTCAAACCAGTTCTGACTCCTGACGCTCGCATGTGTGTCAAAGGAGAGCTGTGTTCCATGGGGTTTCTGTGGCTGTGGTCTTTAGAAAGCAGATCACCAGCCTTTCTTCTGCAGTGTCTCTGGATGGGTTAGAATGGCAGCCAACCTTTCAGTTAGTAGCCGAGCACTTAACCATTTGTGCCACCCCAGGAGTCTTATCTTTTTATAAGGGTTAAATGAGTTTAAACATGTCAAATGCTTTGAATACTGTGTGGACTATCATACATACAGTATATTGCATACAGTATGTTTTGGTCACTATTACAGAGACAAGGAGCATAAGAGACAGCATAGGTTTGGGGGTGAGAGCCATGGTTATACCGTTCTGTTTCTTCTCTATAATGTGGTTGCTATTCTCATTTTACAGATGATAAAACTGAAGCACTGAAAGTTTGACTTGCCCAGGGTGACATAGCAAAACTGGGAGTACCCCCTGTAATCGTTATGAGAACAGATTGCCATGTCTTTTCTCCCGTGGAGCACAGTTGGTGGGTTCAACTGTTGACCTTTCGGTTAGCAGTTCAGCTCTTAACCACTGTGCTACCAGGGATCCTTTAAGCTAGAAGCGGAACTCAGGAATTAGAATCCAAAGTCAGTGTGTTTAACCAAAACCAAAAAACCCGACCTGGTGTGATCAAGTTGATTCCGATTCATAGAGACCCTAATGGAAAAGCAGAACAGTCCCATAGGGTTTCCAAGGCTGTAATCTTTACAGAAGCAGAATGCTACATCTTTCTCCCCCAGAGCAGCTAGTGGGTTCAAACTGCCAACCTTTCAGTTAGCAGCCAGGTGCTTAACCACTGCACCACCAGGACTCCTTTGCCTGTTTAACAACAATATTGAAATTCTTGTGTAAAAGACTTTCTACCAGGTGACCTGCACTTTCTATGAGGACACTGACTGTGTCTTTTCACCTTTGATTCCCAAGCACTAGCTTGGCGTCTGTTGCCTGGAAGGTACTCATTACGTATTTGATTCATGAATTGTTAAATGGCCCGGTGACTTGCTAGTGCCTCTGGAGAGAGAGTGTTCTGAACTTCTCAGTCAGCACTGAGGTGTCCAGTCAGGGGTCGGGGCATGGGATCTCTTCAGGCACTGATTCTAGGCCGTCTCCACGGGGCAGTCCCTGAAATGCCACCCCAGCCATTTCATCCAGTTCTGTGATATGTCCCCTGGTTCTCCCTTGATAAAGGCCATTCATTTTCTGTCTCCAGTTAGTGCTGAATGGTGACCAAGGCAAGGATAAAAGTCTGAGTGAAAAATTTTCAGCAGGAGGATGTAAGAGAAGGAGTTCTTGAGGGAGGTTTAAGATCATAATATAATAAAGGCACATCTGGAGGCAAGATGGAACTGGGAATCATGTCTTGATAGGACAAATTATATGGGAGCCCTGGTGATGCATAGGTTAAGTGCTTGGATGCTACCTGAAAGGTCAGCAGTTCTAGCCTACGAGTGGCTCTATGGAAGAAGGACCTGGGATCTGTAAAGACTGCAGCCTAGGAAACCCTGTGGGGCAGTTTTCTCTGTCTCATGGGATTGCTGTGAGTCAAAGTCAACCTGAGAGCACATAACACCAACAGGATGAATTATTCCTATTTTTATCTTAGAAATTGTCGTGGTGGATGACATGGAAGCAAATCACTATTTTCTGCCTCTGTTTCCCCACATAGACAATGATGCAAAGTTAATTTTCACAGAGTGTTGAAAAGGCGCCTAACAACAACAGTCATCAGAGGAGAATTCCTAGTGGTACAAATGGCTAACATGCCCAGCTGCTAACTGAAATGTTGGTGGTTTGAACCTACCCAGACCAGAAGGCTGGCAGTTCAAAGCCACTAGCCACTCCTTGGAAGGTTGGGCAAGAGACTTCCGTAGTGATACTGCCTTGGAAACCCAAGAAGGGGTCACTATGAGTCGGGTCTGACTTGACGGCACATAACAACAACAACAACAGAAGAGCCTTGGAAGAAAGAGCTGATGATCTACTTCTGAAAAATCAACCACAGAAAATCCCTACGAAGCACGGTTCTATTCTGACCCACGCTGGGTTGCTGTGAGTTGGAGTTGGCTCTAAGGCATCCAGTTTTAATGATTAAAGAAAGGCTGTCCTGAATTAATATGTGATTGAGTTTTGGTATGAGGACATCAGCAAGAACTAATTTTTTGATCCATTTATAACAAGTATGCTACTCTTTCTTGAAGTTTGTCTGCCTCGCCGCAGACTCAGACTTCTTGTGAGAAGCCATGCATGTGTATTTATTTAACAAATGATGTGTATTATTTACCTGTAAATAGGTTCCTTCTTCCTTTGGGCTACCTACTCAAAGGGCAGAGCCAAACTAGCCACCCCCTTTTGGAAGCCTGTAGGATTTTACCACATGTTTTTCTGTTCTAACCTCATTACTGCATCACTTTTTGACAGTTTTCTTCGAGTGTTTTCTTTTTCCCCCTTTACTTAAGTGATTAGATATTATTGAGTTGTATGTATCTTTCTAAGCCATCTTCTTCTCTTCCTGGAATAACAGATATAAATACTCAAATGTTTTTATTGCAAGCTGACTCCTGGCTTTGTTTTCGTGGAACACTTTGAATTGCTGACACATGTCAAGGTCCCATTACTTTTTAGAATGAACTAATCTAGCGGAGTCCTTTTTAATGTGGAAAACAAAATAATTACAGATTCTGGAGTTCCTAGCTGAGAGAAGTTGTCCGTTTGGAATTGGTTGATCATGAAACTACATGTTGAAAATCTACTTGATTTCAGCAATGGTTTAAGGTAAGTTTGTATTGTACTGATACATATACACACAATGCAAATAAATAAAATTGTAACTTGTTAATTGGATATTATCAATCACAAGAAAACTCCACATATTTGGAAAGCAGTTGCAGCTACATGTGGTGGAAACTGAGCCTTCGTTCCCATGCCAGCGGCTGTGTGTGTCAGGGGAGAACTATGCTCCATGGGTTTTCAATAGTTGATATTTGGAAGTGGGTCGCCAGGTGCCTCTGGGGGGCCTTGACCTACGGTTCACAGCTCAGCACATTATGTCCTCCTGCCTGAATGATGGTCCCTGCACACTCTTCCAGGTGTGGAGAAAAGCTGGAGGGCCTCCATTTTACTTATCTCTTGTGAATATTTCACTCAATCTCTGACATGGGTTAACTCTAAATTATCCCACCTGCTTTCTTGGGGTCTGTGAGGAATTCGTGAGAGAGTTTTCAACGTGTTCTGTGAATTGAAAACCAAACAGTCCATGTTTGGCTAAGAGTAAAAGGAAAAAAAATCATGAAAAGAAACAAAATGAAAAACAAGCACTCTTTCTCTCACATGGGGCAGTGCAAGGAATGGGAGGGCAGGGGGGTGGGAAGTGTAGAGGCTGCTAAGTTTATTTTTAACACTGAGTTAAAGGCATACTCTGTGTCCTTTCCTTTTAAAAATAGATTTTGAACCTCTGCAAGCTTTTTGACTCTATTCTGCCTGTGGGGTAATACCCCTTTGGTAGCTGGCAACTCCCACTGGATCTTTTCCCATTACAGGCTTTCTGGCCAAGTAGTTAGATGGATGGAAAAACCCCAGCGTTTTTCTTCAGAGAGCTTCTGATGGGTGTAGCCACACACGCTGCTGCGTGCAGAGGCTCGGGGAGCCTGCCTCCTCACCTGCAGCTTCAGCTTTACTGCAGTTTCCAAAGCTAATTAATGGTCAGAAAAAAACGTTCTTTTGTGAAGATACTTTGGATTAGTAAAATAGCAGATTATTCTTTTTTGAAGTCCATTGCAATAATTTATTCATGGAGTTTATGATGATGTATGTACACAAGCACACTTACGCACAAAACATTATAAATGCACCATCCAGACACTCCTTCTAAGGAGAGGGGACTATTCCTGTAGCATTAGAGATAACCAGGCCCATCTGACCTTGGTAGCAGTTCTTTAAAGTGCTCCAGACTCGAACAGGCACAAATCATATGAGTCTGAACTTTGTAGTTGCGTATAGGCGCTCTGGAGGCGTAGTGCCTGAGGCAGTTGACTGCTAACCAGAAGGCTGACTGTTCAAACTCAGCCACTTCTCGGAAGGAAGCTTGGGCAATTCACGTCCATAGAGATGCGGCCTTGGAAACCCAAGGAGGGTTGTTATGAGTTGGAAACGACTCAACAGCAGTGAGTGTGATTTTGGTTTTCTAGTAGAAAAACATCCTGCTCCCACGTCTGTTTTTCTTCTCTGGAAAGTAAAGATTGAGTATACATTGTATTCAACATTGTATTCAGAGTCTTCCAATGTGTGTGTGTGTGTGTGTGTGTGTGTGTGTGTGTAAGGATTTTTTTTGGAAAAAAGAACAATAGTTCAAAAATCTGGAGAGATTATTTTATTATGAAAAATTTCAAATATATACTAACACAGACCTAAAAGCATAATGAACCGTTACGAACCTGACACCTAGCTGTGTCAATTATCAACTCCAGGTCATGTGGTCTTCATCTATGCTTCCATTCACTTCCCTCATCTTTTGAAGCAAATCCTAGATATATATCATTTATCCAAAAGAATTCAATACATGTCCAAAGATATAAGCTGTTTTTTTTTCTTTAAAAATCAACAGGATAGCATTATTACATCTAAACAGAAATAACAGTAATTCCTTCATGTTATCACATACTAATCAGTGTTAAAAATTTCAATTGTCTCCCAAATGTCACTTTTTTTTTTTTTTTTTTTGCTTTTGTAAGCTTGTTTTCACCATATGTTTGAAATGGGGATCAAATAAATTCAAACCTCACAAGTAGTTATTATGTCTCTTAAGTCTCTCTGGATCTATAAATTCTCCCTTCATCTCTTTGTTGTTCCACAGTTGGCATTTTGCTGATGGCATCCTTATAAGGTAGTTTAACACGTTCTTCTGCAGCAGAATCTTTTCTGGGTGGGATCCAGGCATCTGTCTATTCTTTTAAGATCCTTAGGTGAATTATATCCACAACCAAGCTTGGGAAGCACTGAAGGAGAAGTTCGGGGTCTTCTTCTAGGTTTCTTAAAAAATCTTGGTTGAAGATCAAGTCCTAAGGACATGCAGATGGTTAATATACTCAGCTGCTAACTGAAAGGTTGAAGATAGGAGCCCAGCCAGAGAACTTCGGATGAAAAGCTTGGTGGTTTACCTCGAAAAAAGCCAGCCATTGAAAACTCTACAGAGCACAGTTCTACTCTGATACACACAGGGTCATCGTGAGTCAGAATTGGCTGTACTGCTTGTTTGGTTTAAGAAACAAAACTCTGACTTACTTGAGCACAATTGTACAAGCATACGCCCATCACCCGTTGACAGAGAATGTTAGCTTAAATGTCAAGGGCATGTAGACTCTCCAGAGTTCAGTGTGAGTGCTGGGCAGTTAAAGGGGCTTCAGGAGAAAGATTTCTCAGCCAGGTTTGGAGGGAACTACAGAAGTGAATTGGTGGCCCAGAAAAAATTAGAAAAAGAAATGAGGTCAACCCACCTGAGGGAATGTGGTCTGACTGAGATCTTGTGAGAACCAGTAACCAGCAGGCAAATTGTTAGTTAACAGGCAAAGCCAATATTTCACAGGCTTGAGTAAGCTGGTGCTTAACTTAAGAGTTTAAATAGTTGGGAAAAACAAATATTCTGTGGATACTTAACTGATGTTAAATCTGCCTGACTTCAACTGATTGTAAAATGAACATATTTGGTTAGTTCGTAAGTACACATAATGGAACACTATGCAACATTAAAGAATAATGATGAATCTGGGAAACATCTCATAATATAGATGAACCTGGAAGACATTATTCTGAGTGAAATAATTCAACCACAAAATGAAAAATATTGAATGAGACCACTATTATAAAAAAATCAAGAAATATTCTTTGATCATTACCAGGGATGGAAGTGGAAGGGAGGTGAAATCACTAACTAGGAAGTAGACATGTTTTAATTGGGGTTGAAGGGAAAGGCAATATGCAGTGAAAGGGAGGTCACCACAACACAAGCAAGGCAAAGGAAGACACTGGGTGGTATATAAAAGACAACAACAGTAAATGCCATTACATACACAATCCTGCAATTACACTAATAACAAACAATAATTGACGAGTGGGTTCATGGATAGATATGTAAACTAAACAGGCATGGGATGGTATATGGGAGTGTACCCATGCGCATACATAGGTTTGGCAGAGGATATTTCTACATGTGTATTTGTATGTGCTGCAAATCTATTCAGGTATATAGTAGAGCATACAGGAGGCAAAGTTCTGAAAACTTCTCAGCCATTACCAAAACCTCGAGGGACTGAGTCACTGGGCTTGAGGGCTTAGGATCATGCTATTGGGGGTATATCTAGGTCAACTGGCATAGCAATGTTCTACATCCTACTATGGTGAGTAGTGACTGGAGTTTTAAAAGCTTGGGTAGGACCATCTATGAAACAACTATTGGTCTCTTCCCACCTGAGGAAAGAAGAGTAAAGAAAATCAAAGACTCAAGGAAACAATTGGTGCAAAGGACACATAAACCACAGCCTCTACTGGCCTGAGACCAGAAGAATTAGATGATATCCATCTACCACTACCAACTGCTCTGATCGGGATCACCATAGAAGATCCTGAATAGAGTGGGAGAAAAATGGAGAACAAAATTCAACATCATAAACAAAAGACTAAACTTACTGGTCTAATAGAGACTGGTGGAATCCCTGAGACAATGGCTCTTAGATACCTTCAGACCTGGAACTGAACCCTCTCCTAGGGGTCACCTTTCAGCCAAACAATAGACAGGCCTATAAAGTGAATAACACTTGTGAGGAATCTGCCCTTCAGAGCAATCAACCACATGAGACCAAAAGGGTAGGGTAGAATTTGCCCAAAAACAAAGCTCAGGAGGTGAAGGGGCAGGAAAGAAAGATGAATGGAAACGTTAAACCGAGGGAGGAAGTGGGATTAGTGTTGTTACCTTGAGAGGATGGCAACTAATGTCATGGGGAAAAAGAAAAAAAGAAAAAAGAAAGTGTGGAAATTGTTGATTGGGAAACAATTTGCTCTGTAAACTTTCACTCAAACGACAATGGAATGGTAAAAAAAAAAAAAAAAAGAAAATCTGGCTACTGAAGAACATAAACAAAGGTGAATAGGTTTGCCTGCCTCTGGTTTACAGTAGGGCCGTGAACTTGCTGGGAGTTTGCGTTTCCAACCTGGATATACTGAACTAGAATCAACATTGTGGATCCAGATCCCTGATAACTTTACCTATAACATAACAATTGGATCACCTGTGCTGACTGTCATCTGAGAATGATGCAAGGATCAAATCAGGAGTTAATGTAGGTGAAGGATCCCTGAGGATCCATAGAGTCACCTGGGGATCTTGTCTAAATGTAGATTCTGACTCAGTGTATCTGTGGTGGAAGTGCAAATTCTCAGAAGGAGGTCAAACCAGAATGAACCAGTGAAGCCCTGCTTTAGTCTCCATCTCTGTAAGAACCCATTATTGCACCTGTGTTGTTGGCAGGAAAAGAGCCTCCCCCTCATTGAGGCATTTGCAGCAAATGCTTGCAGAAGTAACAGAGGTGCCTGTCCTAGGCTGCTCCGCTTCTTCAGTCATCAACACAGGCTTGCTTTCTCCTCTGCCTTGAAGCCTCCCTTTTTTACTTTACGATGCTATTTTGTACCAAACCCAACCCAACCCACTGCCATCAAGTCGATTCCAACTCAAAGTGACTCTTTAGGACAGAGTAGAACTTCTCTAGGGTTTCCAAGGCTGTAAATCTTTACACAGGCAGATTGCCATATCTTTCTCCCATGCTATTTTGCATAAGAGAGCTCTGGTAGCTAGCGCCTAAGGCATTTGACTGCTTGCTAACCAGAAGGCTGGTTGTTCAAATCCACTAGCCACTCCTTGGGAGGAAGGTTGGTCAATCTACTTCTGTAAGAAATATTAGCAGAGTGGTGACTTTTCTTGGTAAGTTTAGGGTTTTGAGCTTCTTTCCTGACATCCATGTTGGTGGGTTAGCCCCTGCCCTAGTCCCCTGCTGGCTTCCATTACTTTCAGCAGCTGCCCAGAGGTTACTTGCAAGGTAGTTGCTGTCAGAAAGCTTGGGATCAAGACTGGCTCCCACCACAGGCTAGAGGGTTGACCTTGAGCAAGCCACTTGGTTCTCTGAGCTCTGATAACTTTACTTGTAAGATAAAGATAATACCACCTGCTCTATCACAAGAGAACGTAATCAAATCGAGAATCAAATGAAGAGTTGATGTAGGTCTTTCACTTCATTAAACTAGAAAATCTTGCATAAATGTCCTTCCCACTTGCTGCCTCTCCCTTCTACTGGCAGTCACTTACTCCTGGCTGATAATATAAAATAATTTACTCTGATTTTGAAGTTGAATAAAATTCATATATCACTTTTTAGCTAGGTCATTCTGGGCATCACATGCTCTCAGTCTCAGTTTTGTCATATATAAAATGGGTACAATTTGAACTGGCATTTATTGATTTGCATCTTTATTCATACCACACTTTGATTCAGTGCTGTTAAGATCAAAGCTGAGGTAACACATGTAATGCACTTAGCATACATCTGAAATCCAGTAGAATCAAAAACCCATGGCTGTTGAGTCAGAATATTCTGAGTCACAGTGACTAAGACAAGGTAGAACTGCCCCACAGGATTTCCAAGGCTGTAAATCTTTACAGAAGCAGACTGTCACGTATTTCTTCCACGGAGTGGCTGGTGGGTTTGAACTACTGACCTTGTAGTTAGTAGCCAAGCACTTTAACCACTGTACACCATGACTCTGAAATACAGTAGATTCTTAAGAAATCATCGTTGTTTTTCCTTCCCTGTTCTTGACTATTGGATCAGCAGTTTACTAAGTACAAGATTAGTATTAAAAAATTTGCATTCCCAGGGAACATTATTAAATATATATTTTTAAATCATTATAAAAATGTTGGTTCTCCTCAAATAAATTTATAAACTCAAAACAATCTCAACTGATCTTTTTCAGTGACATTTGACAAGATGATGTAAAAATTTCTGTGGAAGAACGAAGGGCCAAGACAAGGTCTGAAGAAGACCAAGGTGGGAAGGCACACATATTAAATGTGTCAGTTCAGGGTTCAGCCAAGGAAGTACAGCCACAATGAGTGTTATGGCATGAAAGACTGTAGACTTTATGTACTTTTGGGAGGAGCTGGTGGGGAAATGAAGGTCAGGAAGGAGGAGCTGGAGGAACCGTGAGGAGTCTAATCTGCCCTCTCGAAGCACTGGCATGAGTGTGCAAGTTGGAGTTGGCAGGGAAATCTGAGAGGCCCAGCACACATCCAGCTACTGAGGTTACAGTGCAGACATGGGCTCAGAAGAGCTCTATGGGAAGCCATTTCCCCACTTGTCTGTGGATCTTTGCCACGTACCTGGGAAGCCTGGGGCTGCAGGACCAGTAATTGGAAAGATCTGGAGGCAAAGCAGAGAAGATTGAGGACAAGCTGGAATGCTTAGGTACCACTGTGTCTGTTCATCCTCCATCTAAGGTGAAGGCCATCAGAGTAATGGCCACCACTTCAGTTCCACATCCGAAAGTTTCATACAAGTTGCTCTCTCGGCCAACAGAGAAGAGGATTCCTAGCTCAATCAGGGTGGCAATGGAACAGTCCAGCACATCAAGATTGATGTTAAAGCCATACTAATGAAGACAGTGAGTTAAGACAGTATTTGATGCAGGCAATCAATCAATAAATCAACAACTAAATAAACAAATACAATGAAGAAGAAGAAAGAAAGAATGAAACAGAACAGAGTCTAAAACATAACCCACACATACATAGAAATGATATATGACAGAAAGTGGCATTATAAATTCAATAAACTATACTACAACATTTGGTTTTCCATATGGAAAAGTAGTTTTAAAAATTCTTATCTCATACTAGTTACAAATTAAATTCCAGGTGCATTAAATCCTACAACCCTCAATGTGAAAACCGAACTTTTAGAAAGGAGAGTGTTTTTATGACTCCCCTGAGGAGGCTTTATTAAATAAGAGAAAAACAATGCACAGAGAATGAATGATACATTGTACTACATTCTAACTAAAAACTTTATGACAGAAGATCTCATAAAAAGTAAAAAGGCAAACCACAGACTAAAAATGGGTATTTACAACATATAATCACAAATGAATATTACTCAGAATATTTAAAGACTATCTTCAAATCAATATGAACAGGTCTGGGCTAAGGAAACCAAAATCCAACCCCACTGCCATGGAGTCAATTCTGGCTCATAGCAACCCTGTGGGACAGAGTAGAAGTGCCCCATAGGGTTTCTGAGGCTGTAAATCTTTATGGAAGCAGATTTTGTCATCTTTCTACCAAGGAGAAGCTGGTGGGTTCGAACTGCTGAACTTTAGCAGCTGAGTGCCTTAACCACTGCACCACCAGAACTCCTTGGGCTAAAGAAGGGAACAGAATATTCACACAAGACAAGAAAAGTCAAAAGTTTTGAAAAAATTTTCAGCTCTTTTGAAAACAGGGCTAACACTTATTGAGCACTAACCTTGTTGTTGTTGTTGTTAAGTGCCGTCGAGTCGTTTCCGACTCATAGCGACCCCATGCACAGCAGAATGAAACACTGCCCAATCCCGCGCCAGCCCCACAATCCCTGCTATACTTGAGCCCATCATTGCAGCCACCGTATCAATCCATCTCCTTGAAGGCCTCCCCCTCTTTCGTCAACCCTCCACCCTACCAAGCATGACATCCTTCTCCAGGGAATGGTCCCTTCTTACAACATGACCAAAATAGGTGAGATGAAGTCTGGCCATTCTTGCTTCCAAGGAGCATTCTGGCTGCACTTCCTCCAGGACAGATCTGTTAGTTCTTTTAGCAGTCCATGGTACTTTCAGCATTCTTCGCCAGCACCACAACTCAAAAGCATCAACTCTTCTTCGGTCTTCCTTATTCATTGTCCAGCTCTCACATGCATACCAGGCGATTGGAAATATCATGGCTTGTGTCAGACGCACCTTAGTCCTCAAGGAGATATCCTTGCTCCTCAGCACTTGAAACAGTTTCTTCGCAGTTGACTTTCCCAATGCTACACGTCGTCTAATGTCCTGACTGCTGCTTCCGTTAGCATCGATTGTAGAACCAAGCAACATGAATTCCTTGACAACCTCATCTTCTCTCCATTTATTGTGATGCTGCTCATTGGTCCAGTTGTGAGGATTTTTGTTTTCTTTATGTTGAGATGTAATCCATATTGCAGACTGTATTCTTCACCCTTCATCAGTAGGTGCCTTAAGTCATCCTCACTTTCAGCAAGCAAAGTTGTATCGTCTGCATATCTCAGGTTGTTAATGATTCTTCCTCCAATCCTGATACCACGTTTTTCTTCATATAGTCCACCTTCTCGGATTATTTGCTCAGCATATAGATTGAATAAGTGTGGAGAAAGAATACAACCCTGACGCACTCCCTTCTTGATTTTAAACCATGTAGTGTCCCCTTGTTCTGTTCGAACGACAGCCTCCTGGTCAAGGTACAGATTCCTCATGAGTACAATCAAGTACTCGGGAATTCCCATTCTTCTCAATGTTATCCATAATTTGTCATGATCCACACAATCAAATGCCTTTGCATAGTCAATAAAACACAAGTAAACATCTTTCTGGTATTCCCTGCCTTTAGCCAAGATCCATCTGACAACAGCTATGAATCCGGCTTGAACCTCTGGAAGTTCTCTATCAATATACTGCTGCAAACGTTTCTGAATTATCTTCAGTAAGATCTTACTTGCATGTGATATTAATGATATTGTTCTATAATTTCTACATTCTGTGGGATCACCTTTCTTTGGAATGGGCACAAATATGGATCTCTTCCAGTCAGTTGGCCAGGTAGCTGTCCTCCAAATCTCTTGGCATAACTGAGTGAGTGCCTCCAATGGGGCATCTGTTTGTTGAAATATCTCAATCGGTATGCCATCAATTCCCGGAGCCTTGTTCTTCGCCAGTTCTTTCATTGCCGCTTTGACTTCTTCCTTCATTACCATTGGTTCTAGATCATATGCCACTTCCTGAAATGGATGAAGATTGATCAGTTCTTTTTGGTACAGTGACTCTGTGTATTCCTGCCATCTTCTCTTGATGTTTCCTGCATCATTCAATATTTTGCCCATAGAATCTCTCAATATTGCAACTCGAGGCTTCAATTTTTTCTTCAGTTCTTTCAGTTTGAGAAATGCTGAGCGTGTTCTTCCTTTTTGGTTTTCAGACTCCAGGTCTTTGCACATTTCATTCTAGTAATTGGCTTTGTCTACTCAAGCTGCTCTTTGAAATCTTCTGTTCAGCTCTTTTACCTTTTCATTTCTTCCATTTGCTTTAGCGATTCTCCGCTCAAGGGCAAGGTTCAGAGTCTCTTCTGTCATCCACTTTGGTCTTCTCTTCTTTTCTTGTCTTTTTAGTGATCTCTTGCTTTCTTCATGGATAATGTTCTTGATATCTTCCCATAATTCATCTGGCTTTTGGTCATTGGTGTTCAATGCATCAAATCTATTCTTTAGATGATCTCTAAATTCAGGAGGGATATATTCAAGATCATATTTTGGCTCTCGTGGACTTGTTTTAATTGTCTTTAACTTCCAGTGGAATTTGCATATGAGCAGTTGATGGTCTGTTCCACAATCAGCTCCTGGCCTGGTTTTGGCTGAAGATATTGAGCTTTTCCACCGCCCCTTGCCACAGATGTAGTCAATCTGATTCCTGTGTGTTCCATCTGGTGAAGTCCACGTGTACAGCCTCCGTTTGTGTTGTTGAAAAAAGGTGTTTGCAATGAACAAGTCGTTGGTCTTGCAAAATTCTACCATACGAGTTCCAGCATTATTTCTGTCACCAAGGCCAAATTTTCCAACTACCAGTGATTCTTCTTTGTATACTCTTCTAAATGCTTTGCATGGGATAACACACTTAATCCTTGCAATAACTGTGTGAGTAGTTTCTATTAGTTCCTCCCTCTTTCAGAAACTAAGGCACAGGTAAGCTATACATTTGTTCAAGATCATACAATTAATAAGTGGCAAAGCCAGATTTGAATACTGAGAGTTTGGCTTCAAAGCCTGGGTTCTTAACCACTGTGCCATTTTATAATCATCAGCTTGTTAAAATTTAAACATTTGACAATATTTACTATTGGTAAGGATGTAACAAAATGAAGCAATTGTGCACTGCTCGTGGGCATGTAAATTGGTGCAATCACTTAGTTGGAGAACAACAAAGTTGAAGATGCACATTATCCCTCAGCCCAACAACTCCACATGTAGGTCTATAGCCTACAGAAAGTCTCATGCATGTCAACAAGGAAAATATGTGAGAATATTCCTTTCAGCATTGCTTATTATAGTGCAAAAATGCAGTGTGGAATATTCACATGATGGAATATTAATATGAAAAAATCTAGGTAAATCTCTCTAAGGTAATGAGCCGAAAAGACAAAAAGAAAAACCCAACCCACTGCCATTGAGTTGATTCCGACTCATAGTGACCCCCATTGGGTTTCCAAGGCTGACACTTTATCAAAGTAGATTGCTTTATCTTCCTCCTGTGGAGCAGCTGGTGGGTTTGAACTGTTGACATTCTGGTTAGCAGCCAAATGCCTTATCCACTACACCACCAGAGCTCCTTCTAGAACATAATGCTGCTGGAAAGAACAAGTTGGGGTTCTGAGGCAGTAAATCTTTACAGAAGTAGATTGGCCAGTCTTCCTTCTGTGGAGTGGCTGGTGGGTTTGAACCGTTAACCTGCTGGTTAGCAGTCAAATGCCTTAGGCACTAAGCCACCAGAGCTCCTTAAGAATAACAAGTTACAGAAGGCTATATGCAGAGTATAATGCCATTCATAGGAAGTTAAAAATATGTAGTGCATTACATGATTTATCTTAACATATGTAGTGAAACAATTAACATGGAAACGTGAACTTAAAATTCAGGAATATGCTTGCCATTCGTAAGGGAAGTAAAGCAATGGGGGTTATGGAGGGAGGGCCAACTGTATCTGTAGCATTATACTTATTCCTTTAAAAAGCAAAATAAATTATGGCACAATATTAAGACTGACACAACTGGCTGCTGAATACATTCATCTCTGTACCCTTAGATTTCAGTGACACAAGCTGCCCCCCCATTTTGTTCTTCACCTTTCCCTTTTTCCCTCTCCATGCTGCTGCCGGATGGAGTCATCAACCATTCCATGAACAAGCCAGGGTTCTCCACCTTCACACTTGTACTCATGATTCCCCTCACCAAGGAATGTCCTGCACTGCTTAACAAACCCCCTTTATTTTTCAGGAGTCCCTGGGTGGTGCAATGGTTAATGTGTTCATTTGTGCCCTGAAAGGCTGGAAGTTTGAATACACTCAGAAGTGTCTCAGAAGAGAGGCCTGGCTATCTATTTCCCCAAATCAGCCATTACAAACCCTATAAATCACAGTTCTACTCAGACACATATTAGGCTGCCATATGTCAGCTGCTTTATCTTTCATGGCTTGAAATACTACATTTATAAAATCTGAAAGGCAATTAATAACTTGATTAGAAGTCAAGGAAGATTACCCTTTTCTCTCTCTCTGTGTTTATGTATATGTGTGTGTGTATATATATATATATATATATAGGAGCTCTGGTAGCATAGTGCCTAAGGCACTTGACTGCTAACCAGAAGGCTGGCAGTTCAAATTCACCAGCCATGCCTTGGAAGGAAGGTGGGGCAATCTACTTCTGTAGTGATACTGCCACAGAAACCCAAGGAGGGTTTGCTATGATTTTGGTCTGACTTGACGGCACATAACAACAACAACAACATATATACATATCCTACTTCCTGATAATTCCCTCCTTTTATTTTATGTCTCAAAACTCCCAGGTAACCTCCATACAGCCTCAGCCCCCACTGGTTCTTCTGTCTCCTCTCATTTTGTGGATTTGTCCTGTTTCCCCGTTGGTGCCTTCATTTCCTCTCTAAGGCAAACCCACCTCATCCTCTGGGCTTCTCCACTTCTCTCTTCTCATCACCTCAGTGATCACAGTAAATTCTGAGGTGCTTCCCTTCCTTCTTGACCATCCCTCAGAACCCTACCCTCCCTCCGTCCTCCCAGTGTGTCAGGCTTGGTTTCTACCATCGCTGTTTTCCTTTCCTCTAATATAGGGTCTCTATGAGTTGGCATTGACTTGATGGCACAACTGAATAATAACATGCAAACTTTGAGTGTGTGTTTCATGAGTTGTATCCTCACCTCACTTTCTTATTTCTTCCCAGACCTGGTGATTTGATTTTGGTTTCTTAACCCTGTTGTGAATTGTAACCAGGATCAGCTCAGCTATTCTCTTTGCTGGAAGGGCTGAGCCTTCAGTTCTCATTGAGGAACTGTGATGGGACTCTATGTCATGAAGTATCAAATCTAGACATGGCTTGTTATTAGGAAATCAGTTTAAAGCCATCAGGGTGCTCTATTTAAGTGCCTATATATATTTCTCCATTTTCTTGTATGAAACCAAAAATCAAACTTACTGCTGTCGAGTCATTTTTCCGACTCATAGAGACCCTTCCTCGGGTTTCTGAGGCAGTATCTCTATGGAAGTAGATTGCCCAATCTTCTTTCGGAGGAGTGGCTGGTGGGTTTGAACCACCGGCCTTCTGGTTAACAGTCAAATGCCTTAGGCACTATACCACCAGAGCTCCTAGAAAATGCCAGAAACTCATAACATTGGTCGCTTGGGGAGAGGCATTGATTGGGTCAGTGACGGGGCTGAGGGAGGATAAAAGGAAAAATACATTTTCACTTCCCACCTTCTCTTCATTTGGAAGTTTCTACAACAAGCACGTTTTAGTTTTAAAATAAAAATAAATATCCAGAATGAAATGCTATCTTCTGACTGGTCTTTGATTCTGATAGTCTCTCTCCCAGAGGCAGCGTAGGTCAGATATGCTACGAGAGACATCAGCTACCAAGAGGACATCATAATTAAGGGGATGCAATCTCAGATCCAGATGGAGAGTAGTAATGGCAAAGTCTGGTTATGAGCTCTTTTTCTAATTTGGTAAGGGTACTCATGAAGGAATTGCACTGTGGACATAGAGAAGAATTATGGGGCTGTCATTCTTGTCTTGGCAGCTTTTTCTGCCTCTAAAAGCAATTCAAGGAAGAGCCAAGGGGAATAATGAGCCCATGGAGCCAGGTAAGGTAAGGTAAATATTTGTGGCTGAAACAGTGTGGATCTGTGGTGCAATGGATCACTTTTATATGCCCTTCTTGCCGTGGTCTTGTAAGTTCCACCAAATGATTGGGTGAGACTGTGCAAATAAGGTGCTTGTGGGCCACCAGAGGGATTTGGGCAGCAACTAGCTAATAATGCAAATAAGGTGCTTGCCACCCTTGTGGGTTGGGACCATGCAAATAAAGTGTATGGAACTGTAACGACAGGATTGGTCAGTTTTGCCATCCCACAAGGCTTAAACTGAGCCATCCCATAGGCAGAAAGGGGGCACTTCACACCACCAAAAAGAAAGAGATGAGAGTGGGGCTTGTCCTTTGGGCTAGGGGTCCCTGTGCTAAGAACCTCTTAGACCCAGGAGACAGAGAAAGAGAGCTATACCATTTGAGATGGTGCATGGTGGTGAGAAGTGGCGGTGGCATAACCATGATACTTATGTGAAATGGTGCAGTGGGCTTCCCAGCCCATGGAACAAGGTGGCTGCAGTGGGTGTGCTGACCCATTGAGTGAGAAAACTGAGCGTCTTTGAGCAGGAGGCTTGCTGTTGGAGTAGGGAACCTTCTGGTACTTGTTGACAGAGTTAGGCTTTCCGATCCATAGAAGGAGAGAGATGAGTGCTTTCAGGTCTAGGTTTCTTGGCATAGTGGAGTGCCCCTGGCACTTACTGGTGGAGCTAAAGAGCTTTGTAACACTTGCCTGAGCACAACAGAGGCTGGGCCAAGGGTCTGAGGGCCGGAGTGAGGCCTGCTTGTGTGTATGGCTGAGAAGTCGTCTTGTCAGAGGAACTGTATCCTGAGTCATTCCTGATCCTGAATTGCAAATTGTTACTTGCCAAATCAACCCCATAATTGTAAGTATGGTCTGTGAGTTCTTTGTGGCCATTGCAATGAATTATTGAACCCAGCAGAGAAGTAGAGAATACCGTAAGAGGGATAGCTGGTGTCAGAATTGGTAAAAAGGTTGGAGGGTGAAGGTATGTCTGACTTCTACCTCATAGCAATCAGCCTTGGGCCATTGATGCTGTTAATGATTTTCCTCTCCTCTTGTGAAGTTAGATGAGGAGATGTGATGCTGCCATCATGCCATTTTTACAGCATCTATGGAAGTTTGGATTTTAGCCTAGAAGCATTCTGCTGCTAAGTTGCCATGAGACCCACAAAGCTGCAGCTTTGTTCTGCTCAGAAAGTGCTTCTGAGTTTAAGAGAAGTGGGAAGAATAAGAAACAGAGCAGTGGTATTAAGGTCTATGAGTTAGATGGGGATGTGAAGGTACATCTATCCCTTATGTTAAGGCACAGAATTTACCTACTTTTATTTTATCTTAATTTTTATTTCTTATATTTTTAAAAAATAGTTCTCTAAATGTGGATACATTTAACTTACTGAATTTACTCACTTATTCTCTGATTTCTGGTGATATTAAACAAAAATTAGAGCATATTTTCCCCTGGATTAAGACAGTTCAATGTCTTCCATTTCTCTTAGGATAAAATTCTGCCTCCTTGCCATAGCCCATATGTAGAGTGACCAGAAAATTTATCATCCACAAGGAGAGCTATTAATACTTATGGTGGGACAACAGGCAGAACTGCTGCTATTCCAGGAAAGCCAGGATGAGAGTCGTGGAGCTCATATCTTCTTGCTTGATCTCTTATCATCCCTCCATCTGCTCACTTTGTTCAGGTATGCTGATATTCCTCCTATTACTTAAAGAAGTCACCGTGCAATCTCTGTTCAGTCATACTCATGTCTGACTTATTTATCTTTGGGGTCTCAGTTCAGATGGCAACCCATCAGAGAGGCCTTCCTTGACTGCCCAGCCTAGAGTGTTCTCCCCAGTTATTGTATGTCTCACCTCTCTGCTCATTTCTATCATCAAACCTGTTACTATCTGAAAAGAGCTTGTTTGTGTATTTATTATCTGATTAGCAACCAGAATGAGGTCACAGTCTTGTCTGTCTTGTTCATTATCATGGTATATGGTGAAGGCTCTGGAAATACATGGTTGATGAATGAATGATCCGGTAAATGTCCATACACTGGACTCAACAACCCAGAACTGCCCACAAGCATGATTCTTACATGAACAAGGTCAACCTGCCACAGAGGAGAATGGCCTGAAGTAGACAGAGAACATCCAAGGAAAGAGAATGAGAGTGAGCAAGCTAGAAAGAGCTGACACTGGCCCTGGTGAAAGGCCCTCTGGGTATACAATTATCCTTCATTTCTTCCTTACCTGGCTGAGCTATTCACCCCGCTGAGTATTACTCCTCCACTCCTTGACATTAAGGGAGCGAGAACTGGGTTTGGGACTCTGTATTTGTAACCAAAGTCTTCTAATAAACATAACTAACCTGTTTTCTTTGGCAAATATGTTTTCATTTATTAAGGTAAACATTGTGGCAGAATATGCTAGTTGTGCCAATATCCATTTTGCCTCTTCCTTGATAATTTAAGAAATAGCAGGCCCCTCTGTCTGCTCCTTCTTCTGATTGCAAGGCTGTAGGTGTACTAGCTAGAGCTCAGGAAACCACTTTGGACAATGATTTGGAAGCCACATACTGAGGATAGGGAGTAGCAGTGTAGCAGACTCTAGGTGCTGACAATTTCGTGAAGCCGCCTTACCAGCCCTGTCTCCAAACTTCTTTTAGATTATTTTGGGTTTTGTCTCTTGCAGCTTAACCTGTTGTTGTTTGCCGTTGAGGTGGACCCGACTCATGGCAACCCTTCCTTGGGTTTCCGAGGTGGTATCACTACAGAAGTAGCTTGCCCAACCTTCCTTCTGAGGAGTGGCTGGTGGGTTTGAACTGCCAGCCTTCTGGTTAGCAGTCAAGTGCCTTAGACACTATGCTACCAGAGCTCCCATAGTTTAACCTAAACTTGATTAATCCAAATATACTATTTACACTCTTTTACATCCTCCCTTTTCCACTTGGTTTTATATCCCCACTATTTGTATGCAATTAAGTATTTTATAAAATCTTGCATTTTGATGACTATGCAGTACTCCAACTTCTGTTTAATGATTTCCCAACTATTTGACAATTAGATGGTTTCTCATTTTCTTTTACTATTATGAATACGAGCTCTGGTGGTGCAAATAGTTGAGGCAACTATTATAACCTGAGTTAGCAGGTGAGGCAAATAGCCTCAGCTGCTGACCAAAAGGTTGGCAGTTTGATCCCATCTAATGGCAGAAAGACCTGGAAATCTGCTACCAAGAAAGCTACAGCCAAGAAAACCCTGAGGAAGTTCTACTCTGTCCCATGGGGTTACTGAGTCAGAATTGCCCTGATGACACCTAATGACAATTACGAATACAAAGTTCCAATTTTATAAAAGACAGACTCTGAGAGGAAATTCATGGCTTTGTTTGTATCGCACATCAAGGCTAAACCAAACCAAGCTCACTGCCATCGAGTTGATTCCGACTCAATAGCCACCTCCATTGGGTTTCCAAGGCTGTAAATCTTTATGGAAGCAGACTGCCTCATTTTTCTTCTGCAGAGTGGCTGGTGGGTTCAGAAACACTGACCTTCTTGCCAGAAGTCAAATACCTTAACCACTACACCACCAGAGCACCTTTCACATGATGGCATGTGTTCATATTTGACTGTTGAGGATCATCTAACTCAAGTCAGAGCAGCTTGCCCTGATTAAGAAAATCTTCATATGCAAGAAAACCTGCAACTTCCCATGTTTTGGATTTGAAAACCTAGGTCTAGTTGGGTGATAAGAATGTCACATGTGTAATGTTTTTTAGGCTACTAAGGTGCTAGTAACTTCATTTGAGTACTTAGAAAAAATAAACAATTTTATATATTTGAATAAAACTCCATTTGATTTTTTTCTGAAAAGAAGGCTGGGGGTAAAAATTGAGCCTTTTGCGCTCTTACTCTTCTGAATTAGGCAATAATAAATTATACTCTCCTCCCAACATCCCACACAAACAGCACGTTAGGTGATCTTTTGGACTCTATATTATTTCCCTGAATAGCAGTCATAAATGAAGGTCAAAGGAAGGCAAATAAATATACATCAAAGATAAGAACTCTGTTTTGTAATATATAGTTAGCTGGGTGTATGTGATTATAGTGATGATCAAGTCCAATGTATATCTTCAGTGGAATGGCTGTTAATTGCCAGTAAAACTTAAAATGTCATTTGTTTTATCTATTTATTTAGTTTACCACCCCTTACCACTTTTAATTTCTTTACCTTTTATTTTTCTTTGCAGGACTCATTACTACTTAATATGATATAGTTACATGTTTACTTGTTTTTGGCTACCTCACTAAAATGTAAGTTCCATGAGGACAGGGCTCTTCTCTGCTTTATTCACTGAGTATCCAGTGACCAGCACAGTTGCAGGCACAACCAGTTGCTGTTACGCCTGTGTGCCACAGTAAAAACGTATTCCATAGCGTTTCAGTGGCTGGGTTTTAGGATGTAGATCACCAGGACTTCCTCCTGAGATGCCTCTGGGTGACATCAATATCTCTAGGCCTGTTAACTGTGTGCACCAGCCAGGGACTTCAGCAGGCAAAAAAGATATCCAATCACAAATGTCAATTTGTGTCCAATCACAAGTGTTAGTCATAAGGCAGAAGTGATTGGAGGTAAGACTGAAGGGGTGCATGGGACTGATCGTGGAGTCCTTGGCAAGCCAAATATGAGGGCTTTGATTCGACACTGGGGCAGAGGGGAGTCCCAGATGTTAAACTGGCACTTAGGGGATGGTGAGTGACATAATCAGACTTGGGTTTTAGACAAGTGACTCTGAGTTTTATGTAGAGAAAAGGTTTGGACTGGCATAATAGTATGGGGCAGGGAGAGCAGTGAGGAGGCTGCTGCAGCATTCTAGGTGAGTGGAGACAATAGCCCAAGTTGGAGAGCTGGTAATGATCAGAGTGATAATAATGATTATTAATAGAGCAAAATTTGTGAAACCGGTATTACATAAAATCCATTTTATCAACTACATTTTCCAGTCTCCTTTGCAGTTAGATTATGGTCATGTGATTGAGTTCTAGTCAATGGAATACGCACAGAAAGAATGAGATCCATTTCCAGGCCTCACATGTAGAAATCTCCCATACACACTTTGTGTTCTTTCCCTCTTTTGGCCAGTTGGGATGGTGAAACCTTGTACTGACAACAACTGGGCTTCACTAGCCTGGGTCCTTGTAAAGCATATAGAAAAAAGTTGCTCCAACTAACTAGAAACACCATGAAATATTGTGTTAGTGAGGAACAAATATCTACGATGGACAATTTTAGGTCTATTTCTTACAGCAGCTGATGTTACCCTAATACATTTAAGCATTTATTTTCTACTAGGCTATTCTTAGGAGGAGCTCTGGTAGCATAGTGCCTAAGGCACTTGCCTGCTAACCAGACGGCTGGCGGTTCAAACCCACCAGCCACTCCTCGGAAGGAAGGTTGG
>NW_006921738.1:4962350-4964425 GCF_000298275.1 Orycteropus afer afer | reverse complement strand
AGGCATATGGATATTATCCTATCACTGAAAGCATTGTACTTCAAGACAGATCTTGAAACATCCTTTGTGATGATGAATGCCATGCCATTCCTCTTTAAACTGTCATTCCCAGCATAGTAGATCATATGGTTGTCTGATTCAAAATGGCCAAAATCAGTCCATTTCAGCTCACTAATGCCTAGGATATCAGTCTCTATGCTTTCCATTTTATTTTTGACGACTTCCAATTTTCCTAGATTCATACTTCGTACATTCCAAGTTCTGATTATTAATGGATGTTTGCAGCTGTTTCTCCTTAATTTGAGTGATGCAAATGGAGGTTTCGAAAGCTCTACCTTATCCATGTGAGTAAGGCTGATTTTACTCTGATAATGCAGCTCTTTTACAGTCCTACTTTGAGAGCTTTCTAAGCTAAGTGACTCATCTTCCTCCTCTGTATTAGACAATGTTTCTGGAGTATTCATAAATTTGGGCAGTAATGTATCAGACAGGGTTTCTCTACTATTCATAAGGTTTTCTCTGGCCAATTCTTTGAGAAGTGGATGGCTTCCTCCTTCTTCCTAGTCTGTCTCAGTTTGCAAGCCGGGCTGATACCTATGCAACAGGTGCACCCCACTGGGTTTGAAACACCAGTGGCATAGCCTCAAGTCTCACAGCAACACATCACCACAGTAGGACTACCCAACAGACAAGTTTTTCTCCCTTATCTGTTGGAAACCCCTCCAACCACCTTTACCTGGATCCCTGCTGCTAACTCCTTGATCTGTTCCAGTCCCCTTTGCCTTTTCTGTCTTCTCCCTGCTTCTCGCCTCACTGCTTGTAGGGGGTGGCCTGGGTTCCCTCTCCTCACCTGGCTCCCCGTGGTTGAATCTTCGATCTGTTCCTATCCCATTTGCCTATCCCCTTTGCCTTTTCTCTCCTCTCCCTGCCTTTCTGCACTCCTTGTGGGGTGTGGCCTGTGTTCCCTCTCTTCACCTGGGTCCCTGCGGCTGACTCCTCAAACTGTTCCTATCCCCTTTGCCTTTTCTGTCCTCTTCCTGCTTCCCACCTCGATGCCTGTTCTTTGGTCCCTATAATCTGAATGAGAATGCTATCACTTTAAAATCTAAAATGGTTGCCACTTGTAAACCTTAAAAATAGCTGAGCCCTCTGTCACTTTAAATATCCAAAATGGCCACCACTTGTAAACATTCAAAATGGCTGCGTCCTTGGTCACTTTAAATATCCAAAATGGCCGCCGCTTGTAGAAATTCAAAATGGCTGCACCCTCTGTCATTTAAATATCCAAAATGGCTGCCACATGTAAACAATCAAAATGGCTGCACCCTTCAGACAAACAAGAAGGTCAGTGGGAAAAAAAAGAAAACCTGCAATATTTGGGGATAGGGCAATAAGAGAAAAAAGGCAGAGACAGAGAATAATGAAGAAAAATATGGGAAAAATGCAAAAAGAAAAGCAAGGAACAGGGTTAACCACAAGAGGAAAGAAGAAAATTTCTTAAACATTTATTGGCAGTTCTATCATGGCCCATATCAGGAGTTTTGATAATGGTCTTGGAGTGTAAGTGCAATGAGGTGACATGAAGCCTGATGGGGAATGCTATGTTGTGAGTGGCTGGTTGCTCTCAGTTCTGTAGATGAATGGGATTGTTTGTTAGGTCATATATGAATCACCACATTCAATCCCTTTGTCCACCCAGTGAGTTGTTATGAAGCTCTGATCACTGCATTACACCCTTTGTGTTTTTTGGAGTAAAAATGCTTTTCTGAGCTGATTTATATGGGATTAGAATCTAGCTCTGTGCAGCCTGCATTTTGGCCAAATAATTTGAAAACCTTCTAACAGTTCACAAATCCATTCAGAGAAGGAAAAACAAAGGTAGCAATTAAGTGAGATCAAATCAGCGTAGAAGCTATTTATGCTGTGTGTATTTGAGGTTGTTGTTGTTGTTGTTTGCCATCCAGTCGGCCCCGACTCAGAGCGACCCCTCCTTGGGTTTCCGAGGCAGTATCACTACAGAAGTAGGATTGCCCAACCTTCCTTCCGAGGAGTGGCTGGTGGGTTTGAGCCGCCAG
>NW_006921738.1:4951009-4955259 GCF_000298275.1 Orycteropus afer afer | reverse complement strand
AGACCAACCTTACAAGACATCCTAAAGGGAGTCCTTTGATCAGAGAACCAAAAATAGCAAATAACAACAGACCATTAATACACAAGATAACATAACCCAGCAACCACAGCTATGGACATATCCAAAGTAAAATGAGCTTACAAAAAGAATGGAGTCACTTAAGGATAAATATTCAAAATAAACCAAGTATCAAGCACAAGCATTTTCATCTTACCTGCATTCTGTCTTAAATTCCTTCTGAAGCCCGACGTGGTCAACAATTAACTGCTTGGAGATCTCTAAATTGAACATCTTAAACAACAATGTAATTTTTTTGACTTGCCAAAATATCACTAAAACAAATCACCTTCTAACCTAGAGGGCAGATGTATTTCTCTTTCTTATCTTAATGAAAGCTACAGTTTACCACATGCCCTCTATGCGCCTATGGGCCAGGTACTCTGAAGGCTAAGTTCAATAGTCATTTAGTCCCCACAGCCCTAGGATGTAGGTATATTGTGTTCATTTTATACTTGCTGAAAATGAAAACCCACAAAAGTTAAGTTTTTTACCCAACTATTTTAGCACATTGCCTAAAAAAAAAAAAAAAAAGAAGAAAAAAAAAATCACTTAATATTTATTAAATTCACTCCAGGCCAGCCATGATGTGCTATGTGTTAGGAACACACCAATGAACAAGACATTGTAGTCCCATCCCTCAGAGAATCCTGCATTCTAGTTGGCAGACATGGAACAAATAATTATAAATGTGCAGAATCTTAAAAAAGGTGAAACACATGATGTGATGGGGGAATTAATCTGATCTTCCACATCTGTTCTGCCTACGAGACTTTTACAATGAGATTGGAAGCGTGAATAGAAATTAACTAGACAAAGACTGAAGTCCCTGGGTGATGTAAATGACTAATGTGTTGCTAGCCAAAAGGTTGGAAATTCAAGTCCACCCAGAGGATCTCAGAAGAAAGACCTGGTGACCAACTTCCAAAAAATCAACTATTGAAAACCTTAGGGAGCAGTTATACTCTGACACATATGCGGGTGCCATGAGTCAGAATCGTCTCAATGAGTGGGCATGGAAGAGTACTATCCCTGGCAGAGGGAAAAGTATGTGTTAAATGCTCTCAGATGACCTTTTGCTATAATAACAGGATATAAGCAACCATGCCTAACTGTGACTTTAAACAATAGGCATTTATTTCCTTCATGTGGGTCTATAAGTCAGCTGCAACTTGGCAGGGCTTGACTGGATTCCAGTTTCTAAGCTCCAGGCTCTGGATATCAAGTTTGGGTGTAGGTCTCTCTCATATGTTGCTCATCCTCTTTTTCCCAATGGCTTTCTAGAACATGTACCTCTCATAGCACATGGTAGGAGCACACACGCCCAAATACAATCAGACAAGCACATTTGAGGCCTTTCATCATGGTTGGAACATTCATTGTTTAAAGTAAGCCACATGGCCAAAATCAAAATCAGTAGGATGGGGAAAATATTCTACCATGTGGCTGGCACTTCAGAATCACATGACACAGATGTGAATGACTAGGGAGGATGGGGAAGATTGTGAATAATGATTCCATTTACCACACCTGGATTTTTTAAGGACCTCCCCCCACCCCACTGCCAGTGTAGCTAAACTATGGGTGATATTACCAATAGCTCTTGTAAATAACTGTCCTTGGGAACTTCTCATTATAGATATTATGTATTTATATATATTTATACTTACCCCAAAGGATAATCACCTGTCCATCCTTACTTGAACTTTATTTCTAGAGCTGACCAACACTGAAATGCCATGGATATCCCACAGAGCTGATGTAGTGTTGATTGAATTAAATGTTCCTCCTCTGTAACGATGTACCAAATAATGGGTCTCTGTGTAACAGTAGCCATTCAGTAGCATTGCCTCAGAGGCAATGAGATCAATGTTTGATCCCCTGCGCAAATGGCATTAAATTTAGTTGCTACTCATTCTCCTGGAATGGAGGTCAGCTATTTTATTCCCAGTGAATAAGACAAACCAGTCATAAAACGTGAGGAAACATCTAATTTGACTACTTCATCCCATGAAATAAGATCTTCTGTTTGGTCAGGTTGCTTTGATACTGTTATAAGAATAGTTCAGTTTATTTTTAACCATCTCTGTACAGATACATTCATTTGCTTCACAAGTACTGAGGTCTAATGCCTGAATGAACAGGTGTGGGGACAGGAGTTGGCCAAATATAAACTTGTACAGTTCCTGGGTTTAACAAGCATAAGCACTTTTTTTTTTTTTTTTTTAAAGAAAATTCATTCAATACATTCTGCCCCTGCATTATTTGGTATATTCTGCCACATAAAATAGTAGGAAAGTAGTATTAGTTTCAGATGAGATGATTTTTTTTTTCCTTAAAAACAAAACAAAACCCATTGCCTTCAAATCAGTTCTGACTCATAATGATCCTGCAGGACAGAGTAAAACTGCCCCACAGGGTTTCCAAGGCTGTCATCTTTATAGAAGCAGACTGACATATCTTTCTCTGGCAGAGTGCCTGGAGGGTTTGAATTGTCGACCTTTTGGATAGTAGCCTAGCACGTAACCACTGCATTATCAGGGCTCATTTTTATCTTTTCACTCGTAAGAAATTAAGGTGCACTGGTGGTGCAGTGGTTAAAGCACACAGATGCTCACAGAAAGGTCAGCGGTTTGAGCCCACTAGCCGCTCCATGGGAGAAAGATTTCCGTAAAGATTACAGCCTTGGAAACCCTATGGGGCCATTCGACGCTGTCCTGTAGAATTGCTATGAGTTGGAATAGATTCTGTGGCAGTGGTTTTATCTTTTTTTTAAAGAAATTAAACAGAAATCATTGCCTCTATGATGCTCCTGTTCTGGAGCCAGAGTCTTCCCTTCATTGGTTAAAAGATCAATTTTTCTATCTTGAGGGTTTAACACAGGTAAGCTCTGAGTCTTTCTGACAATATTAATTTCTCATGAAAGTAAGGTTTTTGTTAGCTAGCTGACAGTAAATCTCATTATAAAGCATATGTCGTTTCAAGAGAAATCAGTGATTCTAAAAAACATGATGGATTTGGAGCAATTCCATTCTCCTCATCTTTTTCAGTTATGTAAGCCTTCTGCTTGGTTACATTATTGTATTTTATGACTCCCTTCACAAAAGCTGCTTTTAAGAAAGACTGCAGTTTCTGATTTCTTCTGGGATACTTTGTTTTCTCTTGTTTGCATACTTTTCATCTTTATGGGTGCTTTCTTGTTCTTGTTGCCTGACAAAAACAAAAACAAAAACAAAAACCCACTGCTGTCAAGTAACTCTGACTCATAGTGACCCTACAGGACAGAATAGAATTGCCCCATAGGGTTCTCTAGGCTGTTATCTTTCTGGAAGCACACTGCCACATCTTTCTCCCTCAGGGCAGCTGGGCGATTTGAACTGCCAACTTTTTGGTTAGCGGCTAAGCGCTTTAACCACTGTGACACCAGGACCCCTTTTAGCTTAACATCCCTTGGAAAGTTAGCATAACGTGTGCATTTCAAATCACAGCAACGTTTACAGATGACAGTTTCTAACATGTTGTCTACGTGACACTGCGAGTATCAGGAAGAAAAATACCTTGATTGTTAGAAACAAGTGCCATTCCTAACTGCTCCGCCATGGTTGGCCTCTCAGGGGCTATGAGAATCATCTACTTATGTGCAGATTGTAGTGTCATTCCATGCATTCAGGAGGCATGGATTTCTGTGGGTGAGTTATGGGGCCTGATGACAGAGAGCTGGCAGACCGCACTGGTCTTAATTCATGAGTTCTGCTCACAGGTGCATCATTTCCCAGTGCTCTATGCTTTAACAACTAAGAATTTGATTTGCTTGTTTTTTCCTTCTGCAAAATGGAGTAGCAGGGTTTCTTTTTGTATATTTGTTTGTTTTTGTTAACTGCAGTTTTTAAATGCCTAAATGAACAACAAAGTAAAATTGTAGCTTCGTTGTAATATTAATAAAATCAATTTGATTATTTTCCTCCCAATGCTTCTCTTCTTCCCACAAATCTAATCTGTTTATCTAAATTGACCAAATTAATCACTGTTTTGCCAATGTATAGACAAAAATTTTTAATAGAATTACAACCCCAATTGATATGGACTTTGACTTTTAAATCTTAAGGAATTTTAGGGCTTTTAATATCATATGGGAGCTCTGGTAGCATAGTGCCTAAAGCACTTGACTGCTAACTAGAAGGCTGGTGGTTCAA
>NW_006921738.1:4948026-4950909 GCF_000298275.1 Orycteropus afer afer | reverse complement strand
GAAACCCAAGGAGGGGTCTCTATGAGTCAGGGCCGACTCGACGGCAAACAACAACAACAACAACAGGCTATTCTTAGCTCTTGTGGTTCAATGGTTAAGGCATTTGACTGCTTAGCCAAAAGATCAGTGGTTCAAACCCACCAGCTGCTCTGCAGAAGAAAGAGGAGGCAGTCTGTTTCCATAAAGATTTACAGCCTTGGAAACCCAATGGGGGTTGCTATGAATTGAAGCTGACTAGATGGCAATCAGTGTTTTTTTTTTTTTTTTTTCCTGGAAGCACTATTATTAAATTTAAAGAATAAAGTTGTTTTAGGTTGGGTTTTCTGGAAGTATACCCTGACATAAAGATTTCTGTGCAGGAGGCTTATGTTGTTTTGTTGCTAGGTGTCATTGACTCTATGTACAACAGAATCGAAACATTGTCTGGTCCTGTGCCAGCCCCACAATCCTTGCTGTACTTGAGCCAATCATTTCACTCACTGTGTCAAGCCATCTTGTTGAGGGGCTTCCCATTTTTTGTTGACCCTCCACCTTACCAAGCATGATATCTTTCTCCAGAGAATGGTCCCTTCTGACAATATGGCCAAAGTGGGCAAGACGAAGTCTGGCTATTCTCACTTGCAAGGAGCATTCTGGCTGCACTTCCTCTGGAACAGATTTGTTAGTTCTAGCAGTCCATGGTACTTTCAGTATCCTTTGCAAACATCACAACTCAAAAACATCAACTCTTCTTCGATCTTCTCTATTCGTTGTCCAGCTTTCACATGCATATGAAGTGATTGAAAATACTATCTGTGGAAAGAGGTGATATAGAAGCCCAATATCTTCAGCCAAAACAAGGCCAGGTGCTGACTGTGGAACAGACCAACTGCTCATATGGAAGGTCAAGATGACTGGGTAGAACTTTGCAAATATAGGGTGTTGTGGCCTATCAAGGGGATTGGATATCTTCTTAATAATGTAAATAAGGTACATGGCACACTTATGGGAGTAGGAGCATGGAAATGAGGTGTATGGGACCCTAACGTGGGAATCAGTCAGTTTTGCCATGGAGTAGGCTTAAAATGAACCGTCCCAATGACAGAAAGTAGTATCGCACTACCATCAAGAAAAAAGAGCTAGGATTGGAGTGCATCCTTTGGACCTGAGATCCCTGCACTTATCCTCCTTGAACTAGGAGACAGAGAGAGAGAGCTCCAACACTTTACTAAGATGGCAAGAAGTGGTGAGAATCAGCAGCAGAAAAATGGCAGTAACAGAGGCAGCAGAACCAAGAGACTGGCATAGGACAGAGCAGTGGGCTTCTCATCCCATAGAGTGAGAAAGCTGAGTGCTTTCATGTAGGAGGCTTGCTGATAGAATGCCTCTCTGGGCACCTATTGGCTGAGCTAAATGATCTTTGTAATGCTTCCCCGAGATGGACAGAAGTTAGGCCAAGGGACCAAAGGCCAGGTGGAGACCTGCCTTTAGGCATTGTTGAGAAGAGGCTGTGCTGATGAAAGAACTATATCCTGAGTGTTCTCGATCCTGAATTGTAACCTATTACGTCCCTAATAAATTCCATAATCATGACTATTGCCTTTGAGTTCTGTGTGGCAATTGCAACGGATGATCAAACCTAGCAGAGAAGTAGGGAGTGTCATGGGACGGATGGTTGATGTCAGAAATGGTAAAAAATTTGGAGCTTGGCAACATGTCTGGCCTCCACCTCAAAAGAATCAGCCTTGGGCTGTTGATGGTGATCCTTTGCCCCCTTTGTGAAGTTAGAGGAGTTCAGATGCCACCCTCATGCCATTTTTGCATTTGTCAACATCATAATTGAAAGTCATCAATTCTTCTGTGGTTTTTCTTATTCATTGTCCAGGTTTCACATGCGTATACAGTGATTGAAAATATAATGGCTTGGGTCAGGTTCACCTTAGTCTTCAAAGTGACATCTATTCTTTCAAGAGATCTTTTGTAGCAGATTTGCCCAATGGGATATATCATTTGATTTGTTGACTCCTGCTTCCATGGGCATTGATTGTGGATCCAAGTAAAATGAAATTTTTGAGAACGTCAATATTTTCTCCATTTATCATGATGTTATTTATTGATAAAGTTGTGAGGATTTTTGTTGTCCTTATGTTATGATGTAAAGACTGCCAGTCTTCTGGTTAGCAGTCAGACACTTTATGCACTATGCCATCAGAGACGACAGATGTTGTTGTTATTGTTGTTAGGTGCCGTGGAGTCATTTCTGAATCATAGTGACCCCATGCACAGCAGAACGAAACACCGCCCTATCCCGCACCAGCTCCATGATCTTTGCTATACTTGAGCCCATTGTCACAGCCACTGTGTCAATCCATCTCATCAAAGGCCTTCCCCTCCTTCGTCAACCCTCCACCTTACCAAGCATGACATCCTTCTCCAGCGAATGGTCCCCTCTGACAACATGACCAAAGTAGGTGAGATGAAGTCTGGCTCTCCTCGATTCCAAGGAGCATCTCGGCTGCACTTCCTCCAGGACAGATCTATTAGTTCTTTTGGCAGTCCATGGTATCTTCAGCATTCTTTGCCAGTACCACAACTCAAAAGCATCAACTCTTCTTCAGTCGTCCTTATTCATTGTCCAGCTCTCACATGCATACAAGGCAATTGGAAATATCATGGCCTATGTCAGGCGCACCTTAGTCCTCAAGGAGACATCCTTATTTCTCAGCACTTGAAAGAGTTCCTTCACAGCCAACCTGCCCAGTGCTACACGTCATCTGATGTCCTCACTACTGCTTCCATTGGCGTCGATTGTAGAACCAAGCAACGTGAATTCTTTGACAACTTCAACTTTTCTCCATTTATCGTATGCTGCTCATTGGTCCAGTTGTGAGGATTTTTGTTTTC
>NW_006921738.1:4941206-4944474 GCF_000298275.1 Orycteropus afer afer | reverse complement strand
GAAGTAGGATTGCCCAACCTTCCTTCCGAGGAGTGGCTGGTGGGTTTGAGCCGCCAGCCTTCTGGTGAGCAGTCAAGTGCCTTAGGCACTATGCTACCAGAGCTCATGTATTTGAGGTAGCCAGATAGAAGTAAGCATCCATTTAACAAACACTTATTGTGTAACTTCCCTGTGTTGGGCACTGCCCTGGGTGTGCTGGGAATACTGAGGCGAATGATCTAGGTGAGGTCCCTCCTTTCAAAGTGCACCTCCTACTAATGTGAGGGAGAAAATAAAAGGTAACTAATATGAAAGATTCAGATGTTTGTAAGTACTCTGCATCAGGTTTTCAGTGTCTATTTTTTCGGAATTATATACCTAGGCCTTCCTTCCTAGCCACCTCTGTGTAGTTTTGAACTTCCAACCTTTTGGTTAGCAGCCAAGCATATTAACAATTTGCACTGCCCAGGGATTCCTTTAGGGGACCTGGGACCAGAATAATGTAAACTCAAATTTATTATTTGAATAAGCAAATTGACAGATTCTGGGGATTTATTTGGGTACAAAGGATGGGATTTTAAAACATTGAGTATGGATGTGACAGAATTTAAACTGTTATCTGAGACTTTCATCAGGGATTGTTCACCAAGAAGATATTGCTTAATGTTAACAATTAACTAATACAAATTATGGTGGATGCACTTTTAACTATCTTCCACTTACGAGACTTGCAGGAGGAATTGGTGTTCTCTACCTCCCCTGTAAGCACAGGACTTGGTGCTAAGAGCACACAGAGTGCAAGTCGGAAGTCAGCCATTCTGCTCACGCCTTCACATCTCGGCTGGTACTAGTGCTTTCGGAGAGTAAAAATCGTTTGTTCTCTAAACTATTTATTCTGCTTTTGCTTGTCACTAAAATTATGCAAGGAACTCTGCTAGCATAGTGCCTAAAGCACTTGACTGCTAACCAGAAGGCTGGTGGTTCAAACCCACCAGCTACTCCTCAGAAGGCAGGTTGGGCAATCTACTTCCGTAGTGATACCGCCTTGGAAACCCAAGGAGGGGTTGGTATGAGTCGGATCCAACTCGATGGCAGTGGGTTTGGGTAAAATTATGCAACGTAGTTTAACATTATATGAAGTAATGAAATACAAATGTGAAGGAAGATATAATTTTTACAGTGAAATGGGATGCTTTGGAAGGAAAGACTCAATAGTGTCAGATTAGTTGATGAAAGTTTGGAAAAATAATAAAATTGATAGATTTCATACTCAGATTGTTCAAGAGTGTCTTTAAGTTCTCACCCACTGCAAAACTGGAAATGGAAAATGAAATCTTATGGGTGTGTTTTAGGACTCCTGCCAGTGAACCAAGAATGAAGGGAACCGCCATGACCTTTCACCAGATTGGTGAATACATTTACATTGATTTAAGTTAAAATATATACAAGGTAACTGTTTTCTTTAACTGATGTTTCTGATTATCCCACTAGTTAGCAATTCTGATTGTACAGAGTAAGATTTCCACTGTCTGTTTTCTAAGTGCAATGGGGACTCATTTCCCTCCTTTCAAGGAGCTCAGGAGTATAGTCCTAAAATTATTAGATAAGGAATTCATGTGTCTTCCAATAATTCTTTACCTGAACCAAGCCTCCTTTCCCTCATTTGCATGGAAGCAAAGAAAATGTTTTCACTTTTTGGTGGTACTTTTCCTTTGAGAAAAGCAGAGCTCTTTACAGGGACAAATTTCTCAACAAGCAGTAATATTCATCTCACTCTAGAGAGGTGGATATGTTGGGAACTCTGGTAGTGTAGTGCCTAAGGCACTTGACGACTAACCAGAAGGCTGGCGGTTCAAACCCACCAGCCACTCCTCGGAAGGAAGATGGGGCAATTTACTTCCATAGTGATACTGCCTTGGAAACTCAAGGAGGGGTCGCTATGAGTCAGGTCTGACTTGATGGCACATAACGACAGGATGTTAGACCTGTGCTGAGCAGCTAACAGATGTCTCCTTGTTGTCTCTCAGGAGGATTATGTTCCTGCTCATTTCCCTGCCACACTGTGTTCTATTCCCTCTTCTTAATAATTCCCACTATTACTGAGAACTGAGAGCAGGAAAAGAGCACTTGCCTGTGAGCCAGGACACATGGGCTCTGGCCCTGTCTGTGCCACTAATTTGTGGGACCTTGGGTATTTTGGTCAATCCTTCTTGCTTCAATTCCAAAATGAGAATGACAAAGTATTTGTTGAATCAGTAAACTAGTTAGGGGAAAGGGAAAAAAAAGTGTCAAAACAAATATGAATGTTGTAGCTGCAGGTGGTGAGAGTAACAGTGGCCTGTGTATTTCATTTCTATTCCCTTATTCTCATTTCAGAATGTGGGCTCACTTTTTGCTGTAGTGTTTTTAATCATGTGTCAATGGAGATGTTCTGGTTTGTACATTCATTATTGAGCTCAGAAGTGAAAATTCTTCTTCTGATGCTCTTATCCCAATTTTATGCACTTACCCTGCTTTAGGAGTACCTGGGTTGTGGAAATGGTTAAGTGATGGACTACTAGCAGAAAGGTTTGCGGTTTGACCCACCTGAAGGTACTGCAGAAGAAAGGCCTGGTGATCTGTTTCAAAAGGTCACAGCCATGAGAACGCTATGGAGCACACATTCTACTCGGAGGCATATGGGGTTGCCATGAGTCAGAATCAAAACGATGGCAACTGGATTGGTTTTTACCCCCTTTATCATCTTCTCATCTATAGTCCCAGAATACATAGTAGGAAATGTAAGGAAAGGGACAGCCCATGGTCAGTATAGTGATGTACTGTGCTCTGTTAGACACTGGGCTGCTATTTTCTACAGTCCTTGAGTGACTCGTTGTAGCTCTTCATTCATTCACAGAAGTATTACTGATAATGGCACATACACACACACATACAGACACACAAACACACAAGTGAAATATGCTAAATATCCAACAATTGGAGATTGTTTAAGTAGATAATGTTCCTTCTAAATAATGGAAAATGTTATATAGATGAATATTTATCAGTATAGAAAGATATTCATTAATTAAATGAAAAAGCAAGTCAAAAAGGATAATGTACAACACAATCCCATTGTAAAAAGCATATATATTTGAACAGAAAAATTTGAAAGTATGTGTAGTGACTATCCCTGTGTGGGGAGCTCTGATGGCATAATGCCTAAGGCATTTGACTGCTAACCAGAAGGCTGGTGGTTCAAATCCACCAGCCACTCCTTGGAAGGAAAGTTGGGCAATCAACTTCTGTA
>NW_006921738.1:4918315-4934176 GCF_000298275.1 Orycteropus afer afer | reverse complement strand
TCAAACCCACCAGCCACTCCTCGGAAGGAAGATGGGGCAATCTACTTCCGTAGTGATACTGCCTCGGAAACCCAAGGAGGGGTCACTATGAGTTGGGGCCGACTTGATGGCACATAACAACAAAAATAACAACAAATATCATATGGAAGTCCCTGGGTGGTGCAAACAGTTAAGTACTCAATTACTAGCTGAAAGGTTGGTAGTTGGAACACGTCAAGCAGTGAGTCGCAGACAGACCTGGCAATGTGTCTCTGAAAGATCACAGCCTTGGAAACTGTGTGGAGCATTTCTCCTTGCACAAACGGGGTTGCCATGAGCCAGAGGCCACTGGACATCAAGTAACAGCAACATCATCTGTTACAGATTTCTTCAAAAATGCTGAGGGTATGTCAGATCATCTTTTTTTTTTTTTTTGGCATGGTGTAAGGTTTAAATGAAAAATCACTCTTTGTATCACTGTATCAAATCATGTAGTTTTATATATTTTGGTTAGATACACGTTAGCCTGAGGTCATGACAGGATTTGAATCTAAAAGACCTAAATATGAACTTTGTTCCTTTCTGGCTATATACCCCAAAACCCAACCTCAGTGAGTCGTATCTGTAAAATGAGCCCATAGTTATCCTCCCTGCTTTGAGGTGAAATGGGTATGGAAGCTGTTTGACAAATGTAAAGAGCCATACAGTGCAATTAGAAGGAAAATTTAGACACATCTTGCTTTCTTCCTTACTATTTAATATAATATTGGAGGTTTTGGCCAATATCACAAGACAAGCCAAAAGAGAAGGAGATATAAAGATGGGAGAGCGGAGGCAGAAGGGCTGTTACTTGCAGATGTAATGATCATTTATAGAGAACACCCAAGTGAATCAATGGACAAACTAACAGCTAAAATAAGACTCTAGAAAAGATGCTGAACACCTCTAATCAATTAAAAAAATTATTAGTCATTATCAACTTTAGCAAAACATCTAGGAAATAGAAAAATAAGATACCCTCTCAAACTATAAAATACCTAGGAAATGATCCAACAAAGCCCTTTCTGAGAAGATTTCAAAATTCAATCATCCATTTTAAAAGGTCTGAATGAATGGAAAGCTACAGCATGTGTTTGACACATGAATATATTATTCTCTCTTAAAATTAACCTATACATTTAATGCATTTTCAGTTGGTATTATGGCAAGATTTTTTTTGAAGACCTCAACATATTTATTCTAAAATGTATACAAAGGGAAAAAGGTCCATGATGCCCAAGTCAGTTTTGAAAAGGAATAACTCAAAGGAGGGATCCATCTTTCTAAATTAAAACAGTGTGGAACTGGTGTAACCATGAACCAGTGCCTTTGAGTGGATTCTGACTCATGGTAACCCCTGTGTCAGAGTAGGGTTGGGCTCTGCAGGGTGTTCAATGGCTTTTTCAGAAGATCACCAGGCCTTTCTTCTGAGGTACTGCTGGGAGACTTGAAACTTCAACTTTTCGGTTAGTTAGCTGTCAAATATGCTAACTTTGGTATATGTTTATACCACTCAGGGTCATGCCTAGTCAAATAGAAACCAAAAAAGGCAAACTCGCGGCCATTGAGCCAATTCCAACTCAAAGCGACCCCATAGGATAAGTAGAACTGCCCCTAGAGGATAGAGTAGAGTCTTTACAGAGGTGGACTGCCTCATTTTTCTCCCAGAGTGGCTGGTATGTTTGAACCACTGATCTTTTGGATAGCAGCCAAATGTCTTAGCCACTATACTATCAGAGCTCCTTTCTTAGTCATATTACTGTCACTCACTGCCATGGAGTCAATTCTGACTCATAGTGACCCTTACTGGGATTCCAAGGCTGTAAATCTTTACAGAAGCAGACTGCCTCATCTTTCTTCTGCAGAGTGGCTGGTGGGTTTGAATTACTGACCTTAGCAGCAGCCAAAGGCCTTACCCACTACACCACCAGAGCTTCTTCCTAGTCACATAGCAAACCAAACTCACTGCCACTGAGTCGATTCCAAGTCATAGTGACCCCCATTATGGTGGTAAATCTTTACAGAAGTAGATTGCCCAGTCTTCCTTCCAAGGAGTGGCTAGTGGGTTTGAACTGTCAATCTTCTGGTTAGCAGTCAAATGGCTTAGGCACTATGTGCCGGAACTCCTTTCCTACTCATACAGACCTGTGGAAAAGAATAGAGAATCAGAAGCAGACCCAAGTTTATGGGGGAACCTGCTATAGAACAAACATGGTACCATAAGAGTGGATTGCGTGACACCTGGTAACTGGTAGGTAGTTGGAGAACAGATCATTATATGAAGAAAAATAAGATTGGCTCACTATCCCAAGCATATACAAAGGCAAAATCTAGCACAAAAAGTAAAATTATAAATCTAGTAGAAGATACTGGAAGTATTAAACAAGATCCTCAAAGCACAAACCATAAATTGAAAAAAGACTTGACTACATTTAAAAAGTAAAAGAGTTTTTGTTGCAAGACAGACATTGTAAGCAATGTCCGGTCCAACTCCAGGGCACATAAGAACAACAAGCACAGAAGCTGGTATATGACTGTTACTACAGGTTTCCCAGTGCATAAACCTAAAAAACAAACTCACCGCCAACGAGTTGGATCCGTCTCACAGCAACCCCTCCTTGGGTTTCTGAGGCGGTATCTCTACGGAAGTAGATTGCCCAAACTTCTTTCCGAGGAGTGGCTGGTGGGTTTGAGCCTCCGGCCTTCTGGTTAGCAGTCAAATGCCTTAGGCACTACGCCACCAGAGCTCCTTATTTACACTATACTGTAAAGTGTCAGCAGTGCTATGAAAAGGCTTGAAATACTGTGAGAATGACCAAAATATGACACAGAACCATGCAGTGAGCACATGCTGTGGGAGAAATGGTGCCAGGAGACTTGCTCCACGCAGGTTTGCCACAAACCTTCATTTTTTTTTTTTTTTTAACCTAGTATCTGTGCGACACAGTAAAGGGGAGCACCATGGAGAAGGCACCATGCAACAAGCTTTGCCTGTAGTTTTTCTGTTCCTCTCCTGTGTGACAAAGCACGTGTGTGTTGCGCCGTGTTGTGTTGTTTTTGCTAGTTGCCCTGCATGCCGGCTCATGGTGACGTTATGTATAACCGCGTGCCAGTGCCTGCGCCATCTTCCTCATCCGTGGGTGTGTTTGAGTCCATTGTTGTGTCAGTCCACCTCACTGGGAGCTTCTCTTGTTTTCCCTTTCACCTCTACCAGCTGTGATGTCCTTTCCTAGGTATTGGTCTTTTCTGATGACATGCCCAAAGTAAAATTGACATCTCACTATGTTCACTTCTATATGCCATGATATATGAACCCCAAATTCTCAATTTCTACATGTGTATATGTGGCTGGCATTTGGAACTACAGGGGAGTGTATGTATAAATATTCAGCCAAATATCCAAAAGCCTTGTTTGATAAATGTCCTGCATAAGCAAAGACTCAAAGAAAAGTAAGGAGAATAACAGTGGCAGCTCCTAAGCCACAGAGGTGAGCAAAGTGCTCAGGGCACCACTGTAGCTGGGGAATCAGCTGCCAAGGACACCTCCCAGGTGATGTAGCTGCAAGAGCATGTTTCACGGCTTAGGATATGAATCTTGTGACTGTCATATTTCATCCCGCCTGGGGATCCGACCCAAGGCTGCTGCTTCCAGAGAAATGAGCTCCACACTCCTTGGCTCTTTGTCCGTGTGTATTGTGTGGCTGTGGCAGGAGAGCCGAGCGGGCCAGCCCTTTCCTGCTGGGTTTCCTGGGGATTCACTTACCTAGGAGCCTGGGTGGCCACAGGAGAGATGGCTTTGTTCACTGGCAACCAAACCTGCTTTGGGAAAGCAAAGCTTTGTCTTTTTCTGTTTTATGACCTCAGCTTCGAGGAAAGCTTGGGCTCTCCAAATAAAGCCTGAAAATTTGGAATGATGACGCACGGCGGGAAGGCAGTGAGCTGCCCTCACTGCAGGGACACCTGAGCTGGGTCTCCTCCACAGGGCTGGGAGGTGGGTAAAGCAAGTTAGCCAGCCTATCTTGTTGAAAAGGAAAGAAGGCAAACTAACACTGCTCCAGGCACAGCCACATGCATGATCTCCTTCAGACCCTTGTAAACCTGTGAAATGAGCATTCTTATTCCATTTTACAGATGTGGAAACTGAAGCCCAGTGAGGGAGAATTCTATGCCAAAGTTACTCAATAAGTAAGTGACTCACTAGGATTCCAGCCCTAGGTCTTTGTGGCTCTAAAGCCCACAGGTGTTCCTTTGTTTGGTTTTCTTTTTCACTGTACTCCTCTCTAGATGTGCACATTCAAGGGAATGGAGATGGGTTCCTGTGAGTCTGGCTTTATGGTTTGGTGGACTCCAGGGAGGAAGGCATGGCTAGTCTCGGCCTTGTCTGACCTTGGTGGGTGGTTCCCTTAGGTTGTTGTTACTTGTTGTGCAATCATGGCAACCTCATATGTTCAGAGTAGAACTGGTCCATAGGGTTTTCAAGATTGTGACCTTTTGGAAGCAGATCTCCAGGACTTACTTCCGAGATATCTCTGGGTTGGTCTGAACCCTTAACCTTTTGGTTTATAGCCCAGCACTTAACTATTTGCACCACCAAGGAACTCCATTTTAGCTAGGTTACAGAAAGCTAATTACATTCACAAGTGCTGCATTTGAACGTGTGGCTCTGTGGTCAGTTGCTTTTAGGTGTGGCTTTGGTTTCTCAGAAGAAACTGTGTTCTAATGAAATAATGATGTCTCTAAAGTGTGGTGCTTTGCTTGTCATTCAAAGGAGATCACACATCAGGAGACAAACTATACAACATAGATGGAGCCACTTGGCCAGGAAGGAAACCTGGCAGGATAGCCAGGGCAGGCAAGAACTTGCTCCTAGACCTGCCAGCCAGGTGGAATTTCATTTCTTTGTGCTTCTGTGATCTGACAGGTGCTTTGAAGAATTAGATTCATTAACCACCAGCAGAGATATCTGTTCTCCAAACATCTTCACCTGACTTTTTTTGTGCTTGAAAGATCACAGGCTTTTTGAACTAGTGCTATTGGAGGTCAGTGGGGTCGCAGCAACAGCATGATCTTACCCCTGTTTCTGAGGTTCATGGCAATGAATAATAATGATAACAAACCTTGCACGGTGCACTGACTATGTACTGGGTAGTATTGTAAGCTCATTTTATGTTCATAACAACCCTCTGAAACGTGTGTCATTTAGAAGTGGTTTGGCTGCAAGTAGCAGAAAAATAACCCTGTTGGCTTAGCCAAATGAAGAATTTATTTTACTCATATAATAAGAAGTCATGAGGTAGGCACTTCAGGATGAGTATGGTGGCCCACCATACCATTAGGGACCCAGGCCCCTTTTAAACTTATTATTCTGCATCCTTCACTGATTGTTTTCTTCCTCATGTTTGCAATATGGTTGTTCTACATTCAATCATCACAACTCATTTTTAGGCAGAAAGAAAGAAGGGCAAAGGCTGAGAGGCAAGAACTGAAAGATTGAGAGCAAGCTGAGTATGTCCCCTCTAACAAACATTCTCAGAAACTCCAGCTGGTACCTCCACTTGCACCTTATTGTCCACAACTGTGATGCATGACTGAACCCAAATCCAAACTCACTGCCATTGAGTTGATTCTGACTCATAGGGAACCCCTTTGAGTTTCTGAGGCAGTAAATCTTTACAGAAGTAGATTGTCTGGTCTTTCTTCTGCAGAGTAGCTGGTTTGCCTTAGGCACTGTTCCACCAGAGCTCCTTGTGATGCATGATAACTAGCTGCAAAGGAGTCTGGTAATTCAAGCATGGTTAAGTGAGCCCTTTGGTTAATAAGGGAAAAAGAAGGAATGGCTATTGATTAGGTCACTAGCAGTGTCTAGTTCAGGGAGTTATTAGTTGCTTTACATTCATAGATAGGGAAATGAAATTAGGGAAATGTTTTGCTCAGTTACCCAGCTAGGGAGTGACAAGCTAGACCTGAATCCCGATATGTTGACTCTGAAACCATCTTCCTAAAAGCTGTGCTAGAATTCACTCCTGATGCCTGGTGGTGTTTGGACTGGAGAAACAGGGGATTTTAGGGGCTTCTGTTATGGAACAAAAGAGCATTGGTGGTATAGTGGGTAAGGCATTTGGCTGCTGACCAGAAGGTTGGTGGTTCAAACCTACTAGCTGCTCTATGGGAAGAAGATGAGGCAATCTACTTCCATAAAGATTTACACCCTTAGAGACCTAATGGTGGTTGGAATTGACTCAATGGTAGTGTGTGTATATATATATATGTATGTATATATATGTGTGTGTGTGTGTATGTATATATATATATGTATATATATATATATATGTATATAGTTATGGAACAGGAAGGAGAATTGATTTTTAAGCTTCATGAGAATAGTGCTGAGTTAGACGCATGAAAGCTACGGAAAGGTGGATTTTGGTAGAAGGTAAGGATGTGATTTCTAACAATTTGTAACTAACAATTATGTGGGCAGTGTAGCAAGCTATTACCAGAAGCATTTGCATAGAGGTTGGGTTACCTGTTAGAGAGGATTCTTGAACCAGCTGGGAGTTGGGTCTATTTTGAGTACACAGTTTGAGTCTGTGAAACAAGTGGCTGAGATGGAACAATAGTGATTAAAGGAGGGCTTTTGCATTTGGGGTAGAGGCCTCCCAATTGGCAGTGCTAGACCAAAACTAGAACCCACTGCCATCTAGATTCCTACTCATAGCCACCTTGTAGGATGTAGCAGACCTGCTTCATAGTGTTTCCAAGACTGTAAATTTTCACAGATGCAGACTGCCTTGGCTTTCTCCTGAGGACCAGGTAGTGGGTTTGAACAACCAACCTTTTGGTTAGCAGCTGAAAGTTTTAGCCACTGCACCACCAGAGCACCTTTGTCAGTGCTAGGGGCACCATATAATTAATTTGTAGTCCAAATTCAGTCATTTTTGAGAGTGAAAATGGATTTGTGGATAATTGTGCTGGGACACCGGCAAATACCAGGATTATCAGAGGCAAACTGGGATCTGTAGTTATCCTAGCTGTAGGCTTCTGATGAATAAAGGAACAGGGATGCGTGGACTTTACAGATGGTGGCACCTGGAGGGATGGCCAGGAAGGAGAGACAGCCCTAAACCAGCCCCCTCCATTTCCGTAGGCTGGACTTTCACAGGGGCCCCATCTGTGATGGAGAACAGCCTTTGGTTGAAGTCCAGTGGGTAGAAACAATGCCTGACTGCTGAAAATATGCGCTGACACAGACGCTCATACTCCGAGTCTTCTCTAGTATGTCTCATTTTTAAGAGAACCCAGTATGGATAATGCTGTATTCCTTACTGAGTCATGAGTCTGGCCCATTCTAGGATGGAAAAGATGCTTGATTCCACATACCCTGAAATCCTTCCCAGCTTTTAAAAATGACTCTCTGGTTCACTTAGTGACCTTGGGCAAGTCACAACTGCTCTCTACACTCTGGCTTTTACTTTAGTGAAAATAAAATGGAAATAATAGTTATGCAGGAGAAAAAAAATGATTCAAGATCTTCCAACTCAAGATGTCACAAGGAGCCAAATGATGTTACGATTTTTATTACAGTTATCAGCAGAGCTCCCTCTTGTTCTATTCCCCTCATTAGGCCACAGGGCATGGAATAAACACAGGTTTGGCCAGTGGCTGGTATTTGATGATGTTGGCACTTCAGACGAAGGGAAGGAATTTCCCTCTGGCTTGTGTTTCACTATTAACCTTCTCACGCCTGAACCTCAATGCCTCCTAATGTGGAAACTGGAGATCAGCAGGAATCTCAGCTAGTTGTTTCCTCAAGAGACAGTCTATTCAGGAAACTTTGAACAATGATGCTATTAAAATGTTGTCTCTATTCCTTCCTTAATTCTTTCATTTATTTCAGAAACACTGATTGACTGTATCTGGGTGCCAGGTCCTGTTTCTCAAGTGTATTCCATGATGCAGAATGACAAGTATTAAGCTCTCCAGTATTAGTTCAATCAAGAAATTTATCAGAGAGGTGAGTCTAGACTCCTGTTCTAATCTTACCTCTCTCCTATCTCTCCTGATGCTTGGGAGATATTTCTAAATGTTACCCATTTTCTAAAGGAGAAAGACCAAATTCTTCAGTACAGGATACACAGATCTGAGGGTTTGGTGCCTGCTGACCTGTTTCTTCTATCACTCATCCCCTTCTTGGACCCCAAGTCCCAGCTATTTGGACTTTCTCACAGGCCTCTGAGTATACTCTCTCATACCTCTAGGCCAGGGGTCAGCACATATTTTCTAAAAAGACCAGATTGTAAAAATTTTAGTTTCTATGGGTCACATGGTCTCTGCTGTAACTATTCAACTCTGGTGTTGTAGCATGAAAGCAGCCACAGACAAAATGTAAATAAATGAGCACAGCTATGTTCCAATAAAACTTTATTTATAAAACAAGTGGCAGACTGGATTTGGCCCATGGGTTGTTTGAGGACCTCTACTTTAGACCTTTGCCCATGCTATGCTTTTTCACTTCCCTACGTTAAACATCTCTTCCTCTCCCATAGGACTCCTTGTGTGGTGCAAATGCTTAAGGTGCTCCACTGCTAACTGTAAGGTTGGAGGTTCAAGAACCCCCAAAGCACCTTGGAAGAAAGCTCTGACAAGATATGTCCAATAAATTAGCCACTGAAAACCTTATGGAACACCATACTCCTCAGACACAGCAGTTGAAGTTGACTCAGTGGCAACTGGTGGTAGGTAGTGGTCCTCCCCCATTACTCATTCAATTATTGTCTCATGTCTAATGGCTTCCCCTCCTATTCTGGGTAGAACTAACCACTGATGCTCCTGTATTCTGTGCTACTTGTTGTTTCTACATTAACTTGATTTAAGCTTCATCCAGTCATTCATTCTTTAACAAAATTTAATAAGTGCCCACTGTGGAATAGAGTCAGTGACTTTTGGTCTTCCTGTAGCATCGAGGAGAAACCTGGGACATAAAATACACCCATACATTGTTGATTAAAAGGAGGTAGATCTGTGAATAAAGAAGCCCATTGCCAAAAACACACTTGCATCTTTAGTGTAAGTGCTTGGGGGTAAGGAATAGTTTTAACTGATTTTGAAATCTCTCCATTGTGAGGACAAATGTGGTTGGTTACTTGCATTTGGCACTTTCTGTAGCCAAGTCTGGAGTAGTTTGGTGGCTTTCACCTGTCTATCCTCTTCTCCTCGTCTAGACCCCTGGGGTCCTGCCTTCTGCTGACCCCTTCTGGCAAGACCAAGAGTAGCAGCACTGATATCCAAACTCCCCCGGGGCAGGTGACTGACAGACCCTGAAGTGTGAGTTTGAGGTTTGCCAACAAGTGTCAACATAGTGGGGTGGGTCTTTATTTTTTTTAATTTATTGTTGTTAGCTGCTGTGAGTTTGGCTCCAAACTCACAGCAACCCGTATATGACAGAATGAAACACTGCCCGGTCCCGTACTGTCCCTATGATCCGTTATGGATCACACTGCTGTGATCCACGGTTTTCATTGACTGGTTTTTGGAAATGGGTAGCCACATCTTTCTTCCTAGTCTGTCTAGTCCAGAAGCTCAGCTAAAACGTGTTTGGCATCATAGCAACACGCAAGCCTCCACTGATAGATGGGTGTTGGCTATGCATGAGCTACATTGGCTGGGAGTCAAGCCCAGGTCTCCTGTATGGAAGCTGAGAATCCTACCACTGAACTTAAATGAGATGATCTGTTGTTTTCATTGCTTCTAGAGAGAGAAGTATAATTTGGGGCTAAAGAGTGCTCATGGCTTGAAGGTGTTGAAATACCTTCCTTACAGAGTCTAAACCTAGGTTTTCTTTCACAGTCCCTGGTTCTATGAGAGTGATTCTAAGGGAAATGTAAAAATGAAGCTGCTTAATTTCTCATATCACAGAAATTACTTCATGAACTCATGTAGTCAAAAAATATTTTAGTAGTGAAGCCATCTGAAATTTAGAATCCATCCTAAATATAAGCAGACCATTTATTTAAGTGGTTGTCACTCATGGAAGCAAAATTACTTCATTTGGTTTCAACCTGGTCAGATGCAGTTTTCAGATGGTTACCATTTTCAAATAGTTACCAAGGTTATGTGTTTGTGGTTGGAGGCAAAGAAAAGAAAATATGTTACAGCTGGTTACAAAACAAACACAAAACCTCCACACAGTTTCTCATGTTATAAGAGTAAATAGCAAAGAAGCTTCGGCTGGGGATAGCACAGAATGTGTGGGTAAACACTAGACACACTGGAGGACGTTCTGGGTCTTTTCATTTTTTCTTTAATATAAGAAGCCAGTTAGGGAAGGGGCAGCTGAACTGAGCACAAGGTTCACTAACTCCTCCTCACAGGCAATGCATCAATAATCTGCCTGACCTGACATTTTAGGAATGGTTGCTTTTGTGTGGGAACCATGGTGAGAAGAAATGATGCATCTATGTTGCCTAGGAGGAGGAGACAGGGGGCAGGGCCATAAACTGACCTTTGGTTACAAAAGAAAAATAAGGCAGTGCTGCTAACTGACAAGGTTCACAAAGGGTAGTGGAAAGAGCAAGAACAAAATGGGGTATTTGTGGCCATAGTGAGCTAACTCCATTGAAACAAACACTCACACGATCTGGTGGTAAGGAACTTCTGGCAAGTTCCTCATTTAGAAAGCTATTGTCACAGTGTATTTTGAACAGATTCATGATGGTGTGAGTATTTGTCTGCATGTTTAAGTGGGTAAGACATTGGCAAATCAGTTTAATAAATAAATGTGCTGCTTGCCTGGGATATTAAAGTTTAAAGTAAAATACTATTTTTACTCTTGTTTCGGGCATGAACAAAACTTTAGTTTTGCCAATTCTTACCAAAAGCTAAGTGTCACTGTTTGGCAATATCTATGTAAACCAAAGTTGAAATATTCTTTGCAATTTCGTTGTAAGGACCTGATTCTACAGTTTATCCACATGTATGTGCAAAGATATTTGCATACTTTGTTGGAACAAAACATTGGAAACCACCTAGATGCCTATCAGTTGGGGCCTTAGTAAATTGTTTAATTGGTTAGTTGTCCCTTGTTTTGGGACGTTCATACAGTAAAAAGGAGTCCCTGAGTGGTGCATACAGTTAACTGGCCAGGCTGCCAGCAGAAATGCTGTAAGTTGTAGGTTTGAGTCCACCCAGAGCTGCCTCAGAAGAAAGGCCTGGCAATCTACTGAAAAATCAGCCATTGAGAACCCTGCAAACTCCGGTCAGCTCTGACACACATCGGGCCACCGTGAGTCAGTGTCATCTTGATGGCATCTTGTTTTACAATAGAATGCAGTACAGCTATTAGAATTAAAGAAGTCAATTTAAACATATAAATGTACAACAACCATGTTGTAAAACTTAAGTTAACAATAAGTTATTGTTAAGTTTTAAAAGTTAACAATACCATGTTAAGTTTCACTAAGGGACATTTTTTGTACATTGCATTATTAATACTTTGTTTTCTCTAGCTGCTCTTTGAAATCTTCTGTTCAGCTCTTTTATTCCATCATTTAACTTTATTTATTTTAAATTTTTCATTGTGATTTGGGTGCAGATTTACAAAGCAGATTTGTTTTATTCTCAACCGTTCATACACATTTGGTTTCACAGTCTTGATGACAAATCCAACAATGAACAGCTCACCTCCCCGTGACTACCCCTTCCCTGTGTTCTATCTATGCATTCCTGTCTGTCCAGCTTTCTCCCTAAGCAAATGCTGCCCTTCTGACCTCTCACAGTTGATTGATCTAAGGGGTGCATCTCCCTGGGGCAGGTGTTCTGCGCGTTGGCCTTTCTGCTGTTTGGTTGAGAGCTAATCCACAAAAGCGAGTCCAGTTCCAGGTCTGAAGGATAAGCTGGGGCCATAGTCTTGGGGGTTTTACAGTCTCCATTCTTCCATTCACTTTAGCTACCTTATGTTCAAGAGCAAGTTTTAGAGTCTCTTCTGACATCCATTTTGGTTTTTTCCTTTCCTGTCTTTCTCTTTGCTTTCTTCATGTGTGATGTACTTGATACCATCCCACAACTCATCTGGTTTTCAGTCGTTGGCGTTCAATGTATCAAATCTATTCTTGAGATGGTCTCTATTCAATGTGTATGATGAACAAATAATCTGGGAATCTGGACAATATGAAGAAGAAAGTGGCATCAGGATTACAGGAACATTCATTAACAATCTGTGATATACAAGATGATACAACCTTACTTGCTGAAGGTGAAGAGGACTTAAGCACTGTCTGATGAATATCAAAGACTATAGCCTTCAGTGTGGATTACACCTCAACATAAAGAAAACAAAAATCCTTATCACTGGACCAATAAGCAACATCCTGATAAAAGGAGGAAAGATTGAAGTTGTCAGGGATTTCATTTTACTTGGATCCACAATCAACACCCATGGACAGCAGTCAAAAATCCAATGATGTGACTGCAAATCTGCTGCAGAAGCCCTCTTTAAAGCATTAAAGAGCTGTTTATATAACATAAAACCACAAATGGACATCTTAACAGACAAGACTTTATTCTCCTACATTTTAGGAGGCTAGAAGTCCAAATTCAGGGTGCTGTCTCTAAGGGCTGGGTAAAGGTTCCTTGACCTCGGGCTTCAGATCTATCTCATATTCCAGGCCCACAGGAGCTAGAGGCATCTTCTAACTCAGGCAGCTGCTGGCTGCTGAGGCTGATGAATCAAGGTCAGCAGGTAAAATGGCACGATCCCAAAATTGTCAGGCAACATGGCAGGGCACTGAGATGAAGAGTTGGCCAAATGCAGCATTCAGATATGCCAAAAAGCTAGCGACCTTTCCTAAAGCTCTTCCATATATGCTGGAAGCAGGTCACAGCCCAGAGGCAGCTCCCTCTCTATTGATTCACCTCTCACAGCAGATCCCACCATGGATGTGATTACAATCTCATAGGGAATAATCCAGCTGCCAAGCCACTAAAAACCACAACCCAGTGGAGCTGACACACCACTTTTACTGCCACAAGAGCAAAGATGAAGACTAAGGTGCACCTGACCCAAGTCATGGTATTTTTCAATAGCCTCATATGCATGTGAAATCTGGGCAGTGAATATGAAATACCAAAGAAGAAATGATACATTTGAATTATGGTGTTAGTGAAGAATGTTGAATATATCATGGACTACCAGGAGCTCTGGTAGCGTAGTGCCTAAGGCATTTGACTGCTAACCAGAAGGCTGGTGGTTCAAACCTACCAGCCACTCCTTGGAAGGAAATTTGGGCAATCTGCTTCCATAGTGATACCACCTTGGAAACCCAAGGAGGGGTCACTATGAGTTGGATCTGACTCGATGGCAGTGAGGTTTTTTTTTTTTTTTTTACCAGAAGTACAAACAAATCTGTCTTGGAAGAAGTATAGCCAGAATGATCTTTAGAAGCAATGATGAGGAGACTCCACTTCTTGTTCTCTAGTCATGTTGTCTGAAGGGACCAGTATCTAGAGAAGGATATCATGCTTGGTAAAGTAGAGCGTCAGCAAAACAGAGAAATATTCTCAAGGAGATGGTTGACATGGTGGCTGCACCAATGGACTTGAACATAGCAACAATTATGAGGATGGTGCAGAACCAGACAGTGTTTTATTCTGTTGTGCATGGATTACTATGAGTCACAATCGACTCAACAGTACCTAACAACAGGAACAACAAGGAGCAGAGGAGTATGTGGAAGAAAGGTAGGGGCACATGTATGCATATAGGCTGGCATGCACAAAACGTATATACATACTTTCTAGACGGATACCCAAGAAAAAACAGTGGCTACTTCTATGGAAAAGATTGGGAGACTAGGATACAGAAATGGAGGGCAATTTACTTTCCACTCCATGCTATGTGTATTATTTGAAATTTTTATTGGCCAGGAATATACATTATTTTTTCAAAAAGAATTTTAATGTACATGTCACTCTTCTCAGTTAATTAGGATTTTGGTGGTGGTGGTATCAGTGCTGACTGAAGTAGACTGTGGTCTGATTCAGGCATTACAAATATTTAAAAACCTTATGGGAGAAGATTTATCTCAGTTAAGTGTATATTTGGGAAGAGTATTTCAGTAAGTAATGAATAATAGAGAACATTGATTCAGGGTGCTATTTTTATGCTGACAGCTTTGGATCCTGGAGAGTTGCAGAGAGTTGCAGAGAGAGTTGCACAGAAAGCCTAGAGCCTCTCCCCAGGAAGTTGTGGCAAAGGCCCTTTCATATCGAAGGGTCACCCTGACTTAATGCCTATGAAATCATTAATTAAAGTCTTCTGGCTTCTCTCTTATATTTTCTCATTCCATATGTCTTAAGGAGTCATCATTGACATTTCTTCCTTTGCCTGTGAATGACTGAAGAATGCTTGGGAGGATAAACCCCACAGACTTATTTACATTAAATACTACTCTGCTCACTCCCAGGAGGATATAAACTTGGTGGCCTCTAGAAAACAGTCACATGGTAACAACCTAGTAAATTCCTCTGAGGTTGGGCTCATGAGGTGGAAAGACAGATAAGTACAGTAGAATGCACACCACACATTCTTTTGTGAGGACTGCCACTTTATTAACACACGTTGTTTTGGGGAAGTGTCTATGACAGTGTACCCTTCGATTACCCTTTAGTTGCCTTTGTTATCTCTTATAATGTTAGGTTATTGTTAATTAACCCTTCATTTGTCTGTGTTGTCTCTCTTCTCAAACTGACTTGAAGCTCTTATGTACTGGAATGATATCTTCATTCACTCATTTGTTCATTTATGGAACAAATATTTATGCAAAGCTGGTGGTGTAGTGCCTAAGGCATTTCACTGCTAACCAGAAGACTGCCGTTCAAACTCACCACCCACTTCTCAGAAGGAAGTTTGGGCAATCTACTTCCATGGTGATACTGCCTCGGAAACACAAGGAGGGATCACTATGAGTTGGATCTAACTTTACCATGTGTGTGATGCTATGTTAATGTGTTCATGGCGACCCCGTGTGTTACAGAGTAGAGCTTTCTTGACTGTGATCTTTACAGGAGCAGATTACCAGAGCCTTCTTCCTTGGTGCTGCTGAGTGGATTTTAACCACCAACCTTTATTACTAGTCAATTGCAAACGGTTTCCACCACCCAGGGACCTTATACTAAGTCCCAGGGGATACAAAGGTAAGACATATCCCTTATTTCCCGAGTGCTTCACAGTCTAATAGTCTTATTCAGGTTTGTACCTTCCAGGGTTATTGACACAGAAAAGGAACAAAAAGATGCATAATAAATGTTGGTTGACTGAGAAATTATTCATCCTAGGAACCCAGAATGGTACTATGATACTGTGAGTACAACATAAAGCTTTGCTGATGAACCTCTAGTAAATTACCAGACAATTTTTCGAGGCCCACTCAACAACAGCATTCAGAAAGGGAATTTCTTTCTTCCATAATTTAGACATTTCATAACCTGGGAACAGGTACTCTTTCAGGGTTGAGAACAATTATTCTGGCTCAATAAATAGCCCAGCTATAAACTCCTCAGGAATTGAGCTTACTTTTTACATGACCAGCAGCTACTTACTAACAGAGGGACACAGGAAGAGGGAAGGAGGTCACAGGAAGAGGGAAAGAGCCACTGAGCACTCCCCCAAAACCTGGAACTCCACCAACTTCCTATTATTTAGTGAATAGCCACTAAAGGAATACAGTGATGCTGACACAGAAAAAAAAGAAATATTTTTGGTACCGACCTGGTGGTTAGCAGTTAATAAATATATTTGTATGCATATATATGTGTGTGTGTGTGTGTACACACACACACACATATATA
>NW_006921738.1:4898228-4918215 GCF_000298275.1 Orycteropus afer afer | reverse complement strand
ATATACTATATATATTACATATATATGTTTATTTTAGGGAGCCCAGTGGCACAGTGGTTAAGCACGCTGCTGCTAACTGAAAGGTCAGTGGTGCAAACCCAAGGCCACTCCACAGGAGAAAGGTGTGGCAGTCTGCTTCCTCTTTGAGATGGGGCAGTTCTACTCTGTTCTATGGGTCAGTAGGAGTCAGAATTGACTTGATGGCAATGGGTTTTTGGCGTGTTTATTTTGGACACGTTATTGTTGTTGTTATGTGCCATCGAGTTGGACCCAACTCATAGCGACCGCTCCTTGGGTTTCTGAGGTAGTATCACTACAGAAGTAGATTGCCCAACCTTTCTTCCTAGGACACATTGTTAGGAAAGATCAATTGCTAAAAATGGACATCATGTTTGGAAAAGTAGGGGATCAGTAAAAATGAAGGAAACCCTTAATGAAGTGGATTGGCACAATAGCCAAAACAACAGACTCAGACATACCAATGATCATGAACGTGGCACTGGACCTGGCAACATTTCAGTCATTTATTCATAAAGGTGCTGCATGTCAGAGCCTACTCAATGGCAACTAATGACATGTATGCATGTATGTATGCATTTATATGTACAACTGAATATTTACTCAGCACTGTGCCTAAACAATAAGTAAGGAGCTCTGGTGGTACAGAGGTTAAGGCATTTGGCTGCTAACCAGAATGTCAGTGGTTCAAACCTACCAGCTGCTCCATGGGAGAAAGATGAGACATTCTGCTTCCATAAAGACTTATAGACTTGGAAACCCAGTGGGGGTCGATATGAGTCAGAATCAACTCAATGGCAGTGAGTGAGTGAGGGAGGGAAGGAGTGAATGAGTGCCTAAAGAAGTATAATCACAGTCAGAAACACATCCAAAGTTACATAACCACATGAGAATTATGTTAAGGGTAGATTTGGAGGATTTTGGAGCTGGCTGGTTTCATTCCAAGTGTCTGATCCAGAGTTCCATAAAATGGTGTGCACATCATTGGTGGTATGCAAGATGATTTCAGTGTTATACACACATTTGAAAATTCCATTAGCTATTTAACATACATTAGAAAGATCTGTATCTAGCACATCAAACTTTTGTGTACATGGATATTACCACTTAGTGTGAGGCTCTATATGAAAGTGAATTGATTTAAAGATTATTTAAAGTAAAATAGGCAGGTAGAGGGTTGTGGAACAGGGATTTGGCAAAAATTGCATATGTGTTATACGAACAATGCAAGTCCATTCATACAGAAAAGTTAAGTGACTTGCCCAAGGTCACAAAGCCAGTAGAGAGCTGGTCACCTGACTGGTCTTCTGCCTCAACATTCAATCATGATTTCAATCAATAATTCCTATATTTCACTGAGGAAACAGAGGCCCCAAATAATTAGTCCTCTTTGGAGTGCAAACAATTTACTTGAGTATCTGACTGCAAAGTAGACAGGACAGAGTTGGCCTTATGAAAATGAAAGTTAATATTTATAGAATACTTACTATGCATGCAAGTATCATAAAAATTTCATACATATTAATTTATGTTAATCCCCAAACTACCCTATGAGATATATTTAGATAATTTCTATCATCCCTCTTTTCATATGAGGAAATTAAAGAACAAAGTCAAATAACTTTCTCAAGATTATAACTTCCAGAGTTGGGATTTGAACAGAGGCAGTCCAGCTTCAGAATTTGCACCTTCAACAACTGCACACACAGCCCCACCTATAATTGAATAGGCAAAGGCACCATTCAAGAAATCAGACAATGTATTATGTTGAGCAAATCTGCTGTGAAAGACCTCTTTAAAGTGTTAAAGAGCAAATATATCACTCTGAAGACTAGTTGCACCTGACCCAAGCCATGGTATTTTCAGTAATCTCATATAGGTGTGAAAGCTGGACAGTGAATAAAGAAAACTGAAGAAGAACTGATGTACTTGAATTGTAGTGTTGGTGGAGAATATTGAAAATACCATGGACTATGAGAAGAATGGGAGCTCTGGTAGCATAGTGGCTAAGGCACTTGACTGCTAACCAGAAGGCTGGCAGTTCAAACCCACCAGCCACTCCTCAGAAGGAAGGTTGGGCAATCCTACTTCTGTAGTGATACTGCCTCGGAAACCCAAGGAGGGGTCGCTATGAGTCAGGGCTGACTCGACGGCACATAACAACAACAACATGAGAAGAATGAACAAATTTGTCTTGGAAGAGGTACAGCCAGAATGCTCCTTCTTGTTGTTGTTGTTGCTATGTGCCGCTGAGTTGGACCTGACTCATAGCAACCCCTCCTTGGGTTTCTGAGGAATGCTCCTTAGAGATGAGAATAGCCAGACTTTGGCTCAAGTACTTTGGTCATGTTGTCAGAAGGGAACAATCACTGCAGAAGAACATCATGGTAGGTGAAGTAGAAGGTCAGAGAAAATGGGGAAGACCTTCAATGAGATGAGTCGATACAGTGGGTACAACGATGGGCTCCAGCATAGCAATTGTGAGGATGGTGCAAGACTGGGCAGTGTTTAATTCTGTTTTATGTAGGGTCACTGTGAGTTGGAACTGACTTGATGGCACCTAACAACAACAACAAGTGAAAGCGGCAACTGTCTACCTCGAGATATGCTGCTCAGATAATATATTACTCCCCGGTCCCTGGGTGGTGCAAACCATTTGTGCTTGACTACTAACCTAAAGGTTGGTGGTTCTAACCTATCCAGTGGTACCATAGAAAACAGGCCTGGTGATCTGCTTCTGTAAAGATTCTAGCCAAGAAAACCCTACAGAGCAGTTTTGCTGTGTGACACATGGGTCCATCATGAGTTGGAATCAATTTGATGGCAGTAGGCTTGTTTTTTTGTTTTGTTTTGGTTTTGGGATTTCTAGCTTTGAATTCCACAGTTAGTCCCTCGTTCATCCCATGGAAGAAATTTTTTCTTCAAACCATCCCATTTTAATGTATAGGAGAAATGATAATGATAAAGTTATAATATTATTCTGGTAAACCCACATTCTTAAAAGAGTTATTAGTCAAATTACAATGATGAGAACTATAAAGTAACAGCCTCACCCCTCAGGGAGGAGAAGGATGGAGTCATGAGAGGTGCATGGAGGGAGGGATAATTTGGAGACATGGTGAGGCTGTGATGTGGGAGAAAAGGCCCACTTGGGTCTGGCCCAGTGAGCCACAGGGGGCCACCAGGTGTTGAGAAAGCCCTGCCTGGTGCCCAGCACTTGGCACAGCACTTGGCATGGAGCAGGTGCTCCACAGCTTTGTGGAGTAAATGGAAGCCTGGGTGGAAACAGCTGCCAGGAAGGGAAGCGGGCGTGAGTCCAGTGTTTGGAGGTGAGAGGGCGTCAAAGAAACACTTGACCTACTTCATAATTTTGCTCCAGGTAAGCCTTAGAAGGAAACAGCCACAAATTTCCAATCAACAGACAAAAGAGCTGTGAGCAAACCATTTAACAGGACTCCTAATATAGTTAGGACACCTGGCTTTGGAGAAATTAATTTCATTTTTGTCTCCTTTGGTAACAGCCCTAGTTGATCTTCTGGCCTATATGTCCTTAGATTAAAAATTCTCATTAGATTAGAAAATTGTATTCTCCAACCTGTCCTCTCTGTGGGGTCCATTAGGTGGGCCAAGTTCACCAGGGGACCAGTGCCAGGCTCCTTTGCCTGCTGCCAGAGGAGGAATCAGCCCAGGGCCTTTTCCTCCACCTCACTACCAGGTGCTGAGAGCGGAACAATTCTATATACCTTTGGGACAAAGAACTGCTGGAATCCAGGCCCAACTTCAGAGCCTGAAAATTCTTTCAAAGAATTGAAAATTCTTTCAAGAGAAAACTGGAGGGCCTGTCTATGGATTACATAAGCTGTATTTAAGCGAGGACTCTGCTGATGCTCAGAACTCGGAGTCTCTCAGAATTGTGCAACAGTTATGCAGAGGCACTTGTTAAGTGTTGCAACCTGCCTCCACCTCTTTATCAAAAATGTGAAACATTCACCAGCACACGCTCAGAAAACACTAAAGCTCCTCTCCACCAGGTGGTTAAGGCGGCTTGATTGGGCTGACAGGAGGGGAGCAACCCAGCAGGACATAACTTACTGTAACTCTTGGCTCAGGAAGCTGAACACTCAGTACTTTGTACCCACTAGCCTTGGGCACTGTAGGCCTCTGATAAAATGTACTTTTCTGTGTGTTTGTTTTTCCTGGCAGTCTCATTTTGGGTTATAAATGGCTCATTATTTCCATCCCATAGGTTCATTCTTGTCTGTATTACATTTTATTCTCGCTTTCTGAAAGAACCCGAAGTTTGGTAAACTCACCACTGGCAAACCCTGCATGTGTTGACCTTGAGCGGAGGCTGAGTTTCCACATTTCTCATGTCATCTATAGTCACTTACATGCATGATAGATTGGCTAGAAAGGCCTCCCAAAAGCAAGGGATATAATTATATTTACACTAAAGCACTTGATGCTGTTAAATGCCAAGAAGTGGCATGGACCTTCGCTCCCTCTAGTCTTACAACCTTTTCAGAGGACTATTGGGCAATCAATGGAGGTTATAAAAGTGGAACACATTCTCCCTGGATAGGTCATCTTTCCCTGCAGGCGAGCTTGGAGGAAACATTTATGAAGTATCAAGTAGCTGACCCAAAGCAGTATAAATAGCGAGAGAGCATATGACAAACCCGGAATTTAACTTGGTTCAAAACCAGGCTGAATACATGCAATGTGTTTACTGTTATCAGCATCTGCATGGAGATGTTTGCTCGGCAACTATCCAGGCAAGGTGTTGAACCATGTACATGAAATGATGAAGTCTTCAAACTTAGAAAACTAATTTCATACCATTTGAAACTTGCTGACCACAAAGGTAACTTTGTGGGAGCTAAGGATATGTGTTGGATGGGACTAACAGTGTCATTTGGAAGTGGAGTCCGACTCTTATGAAATAAATTCATCCAAAAAACAAAAAAAATTCACCAAGAAAACCCCCACAGCCATCAAGTCAATTCCAACTGATAGCAACCCCCATTGGGTTTCCAAGGCTATAAATCTTTACAGAAGTGGATTGCTCATTTTCTTCCTATGGAGCAGCTGGTGGGTTTGAACCACCAAACTTCTGGTTAACAGCCAAATGTCTTACCCACTACACCACCAGAGCTCCTAAGGGAGTCCCTAGGTGGGTAAAGTGCTAATGGAAAGGTTGGTGGTTTAAGTTGACCCACAGGCACCTCAGAAGAAAGGCTTGGTGATTGACTCTCAAAAAATTAGCCTTTGAAAACTCTATAGAGCATAGTTCTACTCTAACCCTCATGGGGTCACCATGAGTTGGAGATTGACTGCAAAAAATGATTTTTTTGTTTGTTTGTTTAGGTTCATCCAGGTAAGAGTCAAGAGAGAAGCATGGGGTGTGGCTTACATTGGGTAGGGACTATAAGCTGTCACTATCAGGCAAAAGGGAACCCCAAGTTGGAATTTTGCAAGGGAAACATGGAGAGAATTTTAATTCAGGTTCATTCTCCCCATTGTTCCCTACCTTTATTTTAGGATACAACACAGTGTAGTCCATGCTTTAATGAAATTGATCAGACCACTGATGATTGCATTTTGACAGGCCATTGAGTTTTCCATGGTCAATTTCCTAAGCCAGTTGCTACTTTATTTCTGTTTCCCATTGGCTGGAGCTGTAAACATCCCAGAAGACAATCTTGTGTTCCTACAGTGTTAGAGAAGGTTCTGGGATGAGTCTGATGTAGAATAGATTGGTTGAACATTATCACTAAGAGAGAGCAATTTCTAAAGTCTCCCTGGTCCTGCCAATAGCCTGGAGCTTCTTGTATATCTTGTAAGGGAAAAATTCTGCTTCATTAGGAACTAAATTCCAAAATGTTACAAATTCTGACTTTCTTGTCAAATTGCTTCCCTAAAGCTCAGCTCTCATCAGTTGTGGCAGGAGTGTTCCTATAACAATTTACTACATCCTCTTTGAAAGTGGGAAGTCCATAAAATAGTTTAATAGAAAGAGCCATGGTCACCTTAGCCATCTTAGATCTATCACAGCCATCCTGGTGAAGTTCCCAAGAGCTGCTGAGTTTTCTGTTAACGAAAATGAAACTTTTTTTGGAAGAAAGTTTTAGCCAGAAGAAGGTGGTCCAAGATGGTGGCTTAGTCAGATCCTGCTGCCTCCATTATTGGCAGTGCATGCTAAGATGGATTGAGTGCCATTCTCCCACTACCATCAATTTGGTGGCATGCTCCCACTACCATCATTTTGGTGGGAGCTCTGGTAGCGTAGTGCCTAAGACATTTGACTGCTAACCAGAAGGCTGGAGGTTCAAACTCCTTGGAAGGAAGACTGCGCAATCGACTTCCATAGTGATACTGCCCCAGAAACCCAAGGAAGGGTCACTATGAGTCATGTCTGACTTGAGGGCATGTAACAACAACAACAACAGCATTTACAGTGGTACTGTCACACTTTTTTTTTTTTTCTGTTTCCCCTCTTCCTCTCTTTTTATCCCTCTTCTTGTTTCTTCCCTCCCCATTTTTTTTTTTTCATTCTTCTTCTTTCTTTCCTGCTTTTTTTCTCCCATCTGCCAGGAACCAGTGGCCATACCTGCCACTCCACCCACTGGGTAAATGATACCACCCACTCCAGCACAACTATATCAAGGACAGATGGTGACCATGACCCACTCAGCACACTCCCAGCTGCCCTACATGACCAGCTTGCACCTACACTCCCACTTACTACCAAATCCATCCAAAAATAGGTGGTGAGTGCCCTAGTGCTGCTCAACTGCTAACCAGAGTAAGCACACCACCCCATCTGCCAAGACATATTAAAACAAAACAAAACAAAAAATTGAAGTGAAGCAAACCAACATATAGTTGACAAATATAACACCACTACAATGTATCAGAGGTAACAGATAACATCAAATAATACACACAAAAAACAGGACAAAATGGCCAAGTGACCATTATACTGGGCTAGAAAATCTTTGGAGGAAGATATTGTGTTAGTCTTCTAGTGCTGCTCTAAGAGGAAACACTACAAGTGGAGATGGCTTTAACAGACAGGGATTTCTTCTTTTATAGTTTAGGAGGCTAGAAGTCTGAGTTCAAAGTGCCAGTTCTAGAGGCTGGCTGAAAATCTCTCAACCTTGGGCTTTAGCTCTGCCTGATGCTACCAGCCCACTGAAGCTGGAAGTTTCTCTTAACTCAGGCAGCTGCTGGCCGCTGAGGCTGACAAACCCAAGGTCAATAAATAAAATGGCACAGTCTCAAAATTACCAAACAACATAGTAGGCCACTATTCAAGTCCAGAGATGGTCCCAAGATTGGCAGGAGACATGGCAGAATGCTGAATGAAGACTCAGCTACATGCAGGGTCCAAGCTCCAAGCCAAAAAGCTCCAGAGACCATCGTCAAAGCTAATTCTTATATATTGGAAGCAGATCACAACCCTAAGGCAGCAACTTAGCTGCTCCAATAGATTCCACCATGGAGTTGATTACTAGTTTCATCATAGGGAAATTACATCCAGTTACCCAGCCACTCAAAACCAGGCCCAGCCAAGTTGACACATAACCTTAACTACCACAGATAGGGTATTGGAACTACCTGATAAGGAATTCAAAAGAATTATATTTAGGAGCCTTCAACAGATCAAGAAAGAGATCAAGGAAAGCAAAGACAAAATCAAGAAAATCATAGACAAGATTAAGGAGAATGGAGACAAAATATACAAGAATTCAGGAAAACAATACAAGAACAATTTGACAAAATAAATAGACAATTAGAAATAGTACAGAAACAGCAACTAGAAATCTAGAGGATTAACACATTTCAGAAAATATTACACATTGGAAGGGCAAAGAAGTAGAATGGATTCAATGGAAGACAAAATCGGTGAAATTGAAGACAAATCCTTTACTGTAAATCTGTTAGAGGAACACTCTGAAAAATGAATGAAGAAAACCTAAGTATTATGTGTATCACCATCAAGAAGAATATGTGATCAGCATTCTGGAACAGGAAGAGACAAATAAAAGCATAGAGAAAATTGTCAAAGATTGTTACTAGAAAATTTCCCTAATATCATGAAAGATGAGAAGATACCCACTCAAAAATCTCAAAGAATTCTAAATAGGATAGACCCTAAAAGAAAATCATCAGACATATCATAATCACGTTTTCCAAAATCAAAGACAGAGAAAGAAATCTGAGAGCAGTCCAGAGAAAAACAAAATGTTACCTGCAAAGGAAGATCAATAAGACTAAGCTCTGACTTCTCAGCAGAAACCATGCAGGCAAGAGGCAATGAAATAATATATATTAAACCCTGAAAGGAAAAAAAAATCCCAACCAAACATTATGTATCCAGCAAAATTATCCCATAAATATGATGGTGACATTAGGTCATGTCCAGACAAACAGAAATTAAAGGAATTTGTAAAAACTAGAGTAACCTTACAAGAAATACTGATGGGAGTCCTTCAGAGAGAACTAACACCATCCGATAACAACCTGAGATTAAGACATGTGACAACATCATCTGGAAACCAACTGATACAAAAATTTTTCAAAAATATATCTACAAGACTGAAAATAGGGAACCAGAGATGTCAATCTGTAAACAACAACAACTACAAAGTGAAAAGGGGGAAGAAATGGTGTAATTACAGAACTTCCATTTGGAGAGGAAGTCAAAAGATACCATGATGGAACAGACTATTTTCAATTTAGGAAGAAAACAATAAGTTACAGGGTAACCACAAATAAATCAATAAACCTTGTAACCAAAATAAAAATGAAGAAAACCATAAGGACTCAGTAAATACAAAATCATCATCAATGAAGGAAATGAAAAGAAAAATCATAAACAAAATGAACTCAGCACAGAAAAATATATGGAACAAAGAAATCATCAGCATTACAAAAATAAATAAATAAAAATAACAAAACAAAACAAACCATTACAAAATGGCAGCAGTAAATTTATATCCAGCAATAATTATGTTGAATGCAAATGGATGAAATGCACTAGTCAAGAGATGGAGAGGGGTAGAATGGATAAGAAAATATGACCCATCAATATGATGCCTAAATGAGACACAGTTTAGATACAAAGAAAAGAATAAGCTAAAAATCAAAGGGTGGGAAAAATATGTCAAGCAAATGACAACTGAAAAAGAGCAGGGGTAGCAATATTAATTTCTGATAAAATAGTCTTTAAGGCAAAAATCAGTATTGAGACAAGGAAAGACATTATATAATGATTAAAAGTTCAGTCCAACAAGGGGTCATGCCTATAATAAATATTTATGCACCCAACGAAAGAGCTGCAATATATATAAACCCAACTAACAGAACTCAAAAGAGAAGTTGACAACTCTGCAATAGAGGTAGGAGACTACTACAAAACTCTTGATGGACAGAACAAGTAAGAAACAACAAAGATACAGAAGATTTAAACAACACAAACAACTTGACCCCATAAGCATATACAGAACATCCACCTCTACAAAACACAATATACATTCTTTTCCACTGCACATGGATAATTCTCCAGAATAAATCATATGTTAGATCACAAAGCCAGCCTTAATAAAATTAAAAACATCAAAATAGTACAGAGCAGCTTTTGAGATTACATTACAAAGTTAACCGCCCCCCCCCCAAATAAAACCAAATCCAAACTCACCGCCGTCAAATCAGATCCGACTCACAGCGACCCCTCCTTGGGTTTCCGAGTCAGTATCGCTATGGAAGCGGATTGCCCAACCTTCCTTCTGAGAAGTGGTTGGTGGGTTTGAACCACTAGCCTTCTGGTTAGCAGTCAAATGCCTTAGGCACTATGCTACCAGAACTCCTATTATAAAGTTAGAAGTCAATAATAGGAAGTACAAGGTCAAAGAATCAAACAGATAGAAACAGAATAACACCATGCTTAAAAACTAATGAGTAAAAGAAGAAACAAAAAATGAAATAAGAACAATTCCAAGGATCAAATGAGAATGAAAACACAACATACCCAAACCTTTGGGACACAGCAAAAACAGTGCTCAAAGGTCAATTTATAGCAATAAATACATGTATCAAAAAAGAAGAAAGAACCAAAATCGCCACCACAGTAACCCCTACAATTAGAAAAAGAACAGCCAAAAAAAAAAAAAAAAAGGCTACAGTCACCAGAAGAAAGGAAATAAGAAAGATTACAGAAGTAATAAACAGCAAACAGAAAAACAATAGAAAGAATTAACAAAAACTAGAAGTTGGTTCTTTGAAAGGATTAATGAAACTAACAAACCACTGGCAAATCTAATAAAGAAAAAGAAGGAGAAGATCCAAAGAACATGAATAAGAAATGTCATGGGTGATGTCACAACAGAACCAACTGAAATAAAAAGGATAATAACAATACTTTGAAGAACTGTACTCCAAATATTTGAAAACCTAAAAGAAATGGAAAAATTTCTTTTTCAATTTTTTATTGTGATTTTGGGGCAAATTTACAAAGCAGATTTGTTTTACTCTCAACAGTTCATGCACATTTGGTTTCATGGCCCCGATGATAATCCCCAACTATAAAAAGCTCTCCTCCCTCTCCTCCCTGGGACTACCCCCTCCCTGTAGCCTTGTTATCTACGTATTCCTGTCTGTCCAGCTTTCCCTCTATGTGAATGCTGCCCTTCTAATGTCTCACGGTTGATTGATCTAAGGGGTGCATCTCCCTGGGGGAGGTGTTCTGCTTGTAGGTCTTTCTGCTGTTGGGCTGAGAGCCAATCCACGGAAGTGAGTCCATTTCCAGGCCCAAAGGATAACCTAGGCTATAGTCTCAGGGGTTCCAACTGTCTCTATATAGAATCAGTAATTCTGGTCATTTTTGTATTTTTGAATTTTTTCCCACATTTTTCCTCCCACTCTATCCAGGATCTCCAGTTTAATCCCTTTCCAAGAGGTTGACATTGGTAGCCAGGCACCATCTAATTCTTCTGGTTTCAGGGTCATGAAAGCTGAGGTCCTCATGGTCCATCATGTCTCTGGAATAATTGTTTCCAAACAACTTTGATTTTCTTCAGTCTTTGTTCCAGATGAAAGGAAACCAATATTTGCATCTTAGGTGGCCGCTCAAAAGCTTTTAAGGCCCCAGTGGCTACTCACTAAAGCAGGATGTAGAACAATATTTTTCTGCACTGTGTTGTACAAGTTGAGCATGATGTGACCTGAGACTATGGTGCTGAATTGGCAGGCACAGTGATTCTCTCCCTCAAGGTGTTTGGTTATCCCTGAGAAGCTACTCCAACTTTGTCCTCTGTTGCTTCTGTAATGTACATGGAAATTTTATAGCACAAGTACATATGTAAGACTATCTGCTGCCAAATCTATCCTTGGTCATGGGTATATTCCTGTTCACCTACCCCCACCTAATCTCACCTGTCTATGCATTTTTCCATAGCCTAGTGTTTGCTACCAGTGGTAATGCAGTACTGTACATATAGTAGTATTTGCTTCTGTTGTCTACATCTTTTGTGCAAGTTTCTGTATTATCCCTTTCCCCATTGTCACTGTGCTGGTCAGTCTTGCCATACCGCCCCTCCCCTCACCAAAATCAACATGTGACCCCCAACTAGTCTGAAATTTTTCCTCCTCATCCCTCCCATCCCGAGTAACCAACAAAAAAAACTGCATAAAAATTTCCTTGACATTTTACAATAATGGACTCACACAATATTTGTCTTTCTGTGATTGACTTATTTCACTTAGAATAATGTCCTCCAAATTCATCCATGTTGTGAGGTAATTTGTGGATTCTTCATTAGTCTTTAATGTTGCATAGTATTTCACTGTGTGAATGTACTATAGTTTGGTTATCCATTCACATGTTGATGAAGACTTCGATTGTTTCCATCTCTGCACTAGTGAGTTGTGCTGGGATGAACATGGATGTGCATATGTCTATTCATGTCCTGGATCTCACCTCTTTAGGGTATACTCCTAGTAATGGAATTGTTGGATCAAATGATATTTCTGTTTTCAAATTTTAAAGGAAATGCGTATCATTTTCCATAGTGGGTATAACATTTTACAGTCCTGCCAGCAGTGGATGAGCATTCCAATCTCTCCACACCCTCTCCAGCATTTGTTATTTTCTGTCTTATTGAAGTTTGCTATTATCACTGGGGTGAGATGATATCTCATTGTTGTTTTGATTTACATCTTTCTAGTGGCTAATGATGGTGAGCATTTCCTCATGTGTTTGTTGGCCGCCTGTATATCTTCTTTAGTGAAGTGTCTATTCATGTCCTTTGCCCATTATTGAATTGGATCGTTTGTCTTTTTAGTGTTGAAGTGAAGTTTTCTTTAAATTTTAGAGATAAGTCCCTTGTCAGATATATGATAGACAAATATTTTTTTTTTCCCAATCTGTAGATTCTCTTTTTACCCTTCTGGAAAAGTCTTTTGATGCACTTAAGTATTTAATTTTTAAAAGGTCGCAGTCATCTAGTTTCTCTTCCACTGCTTGTGCATTTTGGATTATGCTTGATAGTCTATTTATGCCATAAGCTAGGGCTTCTAGATTTCCCCAATTTTATCTTTGATGAACTTTATAGTTTTGGGTTTTCCATTTAAGTCTTTGATCCAACTTGAGTTTCTTTTTGTGTATGGGGTGAGGTATGGGTTGTGGAATGAAGGATATCATTGCTGATATCAGGTGGATCTTGGCTGAAAGCAAAGAATACCAGAAAGATGTTTACTTGTGTTTTATTGACTACACAAAAGCATTCAATTGTGTGGATCATAGTAAATTGCGGATTACATTGAGAAGAATAGAAACTTAATTGTTCTCATGAGGAATCTGTACATAGACCAGGATGCTGTTGTTTGAGCGGAACAAGGGAATACTGCATGGTTTAAAATCAGGAAGGGAGTGCATCAAGGTTGTATCCTTTCACCATACTTATTTAATCTGGATATTGAGTAAATAATCCAAGAAGCTGGACTATATGAAGAAGAATGTGGGATCAAGATTGGAGGAAGGCTTATTAACAGCCAGTGATATGCAGACAACACAACATTGCTTACTGAAAGTGAGGATGACTTGAAGCACTTATTGATGAAGATTAAAGACTACAGTCTGCAGTATGGATTACACCTCAATATAAAGAAAACAAAAATCCTGACAACTGGACCAGTAAGCAGCATCATGAGAAAAGACTGAAATTGTAAAGGACTTCATATTACTTGGTTCTACAGTAATACCAATGGAAGCAGCAGTCAAGACATCAGACGATGTATTGCATTGGGCAAATCTGCTGCAAAAGTCCTCTTTCAAGTGCTGAAGAACAAAGATATCTCCTTGAAGACTAAGGGGCACCTACCCCAAACCATGGTATTTTCAATCGCCTCATATGCACGTGGGAACTGGACAATGAATAAGGAACACCGAAGAGGAGTTGATGCTTTTGAGTTGTGGTATTGGGAAAGAATACTGAAAGTACTATGGACTGCCAAAAGAATGAACAAATCTGTCCTGGAAGAAGTGCAGCTGAAATGCTTCTTGGAAGTGAGAATGGCCAGACTACATCTCACCTACTTTGGTCGTGTTATCAGAAGGGATCATTTACTGGAGAAGGATATCATGTTTGCTAAAGTGGAGGGTCAACAAAAAAGGGTAAGGACCTTAACGAGATGGATTGATACAGTGGCTGCAACAATGGGCTCAGGTATAGCAAGAATTATGAGGCTGGCACAGTACTGGGCAGGCTTTTGTTCTGTTGTACATAGAGTTGCTATGAGTTGAACACGACTTGACGACACCTAACAACAACAACAACAACAATAGGTCTTGTTTCATTTTTCTTCAAGTGGATATCCAGTTTTGCCAGCAGTATTTGTTAAAGAGGCTCTCTCTCCCCCATTTAATGGGTTTTGGCCCTTTGTCAAAGATCAGCTGTCCATAGATGCATGAGTCTATTTCTGAGTTCTCAGTTCTGTTCCCCTGGTCTATTTGTCTGTAATTGTACCAATATCTCACTGTTTTGACTACTGTGGCTGTATAGTAGGTTTTGAGATCTGGGAGTGTGACACCTCCTACATTGTTTTTCTTCTTCAGCAGTGCTTTGCATATCCAAGATTTCTTTCTTTTCCATATCAAGTTAATGATTGGTTTTTCCATGTCCTTAAAGAATGCTGATGGAATCTGGATCAGGATTGCATTGAATGTGTAGATTACTTTGGGTGGTATTAACATTTTCACAATATTCAATGTTCGTGCCCACGAACATGGCATGTTCTTCCAGTAGATTGCACCATGGAGTTGATTACCAGTCTCATCATGGGGAATACTATATCCAGCTGCCCAGCCACTCAAAACCAGGCCCAGCCAAGTTGACACATAACCTTAACTACCACAACCTTGTGTTCTGCCACTTTGCTAAACCTTTCTATTTTGTTAATCCAGTAATTTTCTTGTTGAGTCTCTTGGGTGTTCTATGTATAGGATTATGTCATCTGCAAATAGAGAGAGTTTTACTTCTTTGCCAATTTGGATGCCTTTTATTTCTCTTTCTTACCTTATTGTCCTGGCTAGGAATTCCAATATAATATTAAATAGAAGTGGTGATAGAAGGCATCCTTATCTGGTTCTTGTTTGCAAGGGAAATCCTCTGAATCTTTCTCCATTGAGAATAGTGTTAGCTATTGGTTTAGCATCTATGCCCTTTACTATGTTGAGGAATTTCCCTTCCATTCCTATTTTGCTGACAGTTTTGAACAGGAATGGGTATTGGATTCTATCAAATGCCTTTACTGCATCAATTGATATGATCACATGATTCTTCTCCTTTGCTTTATTTATGTGATGGACTACATTGATTACTTTTCTGATGTTGATCCATCCTTGCATATCTCATATGAATCCCATTTGGTCATGCTGTATTATTTTTTAATATGGTGTTGGATTCTGTTGGCTAAGATTTGGTTGAAGATTTTTGTCTCTATATTCATGACGGATTGCAAAAATGGCAAGGAGGCCACATATTCTGACCTCCTAGAACCCCACAAGAGGAAGGCAGAATCACCATCAATAGCCCAAGGCCTATTACTGCAAGGCCAGACATGCTGCCTCCCTCCAGCCCTTTCTCCAACCGTTCCTCTCAAAGCACCCACCACCTCTCTCCTGGGTTCAATAATTCACTGCAGTGGCCACACAGAACTCACAGATTACGGGGTTTATTAGGGAAGCACCAGGCTACGATTCAAATTCAGAAAAAATGCTCAGTCTCTCTCCCAGCCCACCGTCCCTCAGCCAACAGTCTCTCACAGTCTGTTTCCCAGCAGTGCTGATCCCTTGGTGTCTTACTCAGCAATGCGTGTCTCTTGCATCTCTTTCCCAGCAACGTGTGTCTCAGGAACCCGTGTCTCTTTCAGCAGCATGTCTTCCTCAACCAGCAGTCAGAGAGAGTTCTGCCTCTAGGAAGCCTCCTTTTGAGCCCGGCAGGGTGGTCAAACTAGCCAATCACAGCATCATAACTCTAAGCACCTGAGAGAGAGTGGGAACCTCCCAGAACATTGTTTTGTGCCACTCCCAACAGAAATACTCCAGGTGGGCGACTTTAGCAATTAGGATCTCCTCAGTTGCTAATAGCAATTCCCACCTTGGAGTTTACAAAGACTTATGGGTAGAAAAGCCACACTAAGTAATTTACTACACCGCAGAGATATTGGTCTGTAGTTTTCCTTTTTAGTGGTGTCTTCACCTGGTTTGATATCAGTGTTATGCTTGCTTCATAGAATGAATTTGGGAATATTCCATCATTTTGTATATTCTGGAATAGTTTGAGTAGTGCAGGTGTCAGCTCTTATTTGAATGTTTGATAAAATTTTCCAGTGAAGCTGTCTGGGCTAGGGCTTCTTTTTTGTAGGGAGTTTTTTTAAATGACCTGCTCTATTTCTTCTTTTGTTATGGGTCTGTTCAAGTATTCTATCTCAGACTGGGTTAGTTTAGGTAGGTCTTGTGTTTCTAGAAATTTGTCCATTTTTTCTAAGTTCTTGAATCTGTTGGAGTAAAATTCTTCATAATATACTTCATAATATACTTATAAGCAGAGCCAGGCACCAGGGGCTTCTGGAAGCAGCTTTAAGGGGCTCTGGTAGTGTAGTGCCTAAGGTACTTGACTGCTAACCAGAAGGCTGTTGGTTCAAATCCACCAGCCACTCCTCAGAATGAAGGTTGGGCAATCTACTTCCATAGTGATACTGCCTTGGAAACTCAAGGAGGGGTTGCTATGAGTCAGGTCCGACTTGATGGCACATAACAACAACAGGAAGGAGAGCCAGATGTGGGGTTTTGAGTGACTTTAAGGGAGGCCAGGAAGTGAGCGGAGTGATTTGGAACAGTTAAGGGAGATGAACTTGTCTGTCAGTTTCTCATCTGCAGTTCCTTATGTGCTGCTATGAGGCTGGAGGCTATGCCACTGGTATGGCAAATGTCAGCAGGGTTATGCATAGTGGACATGTTTCAGTGGAGCTTCCAGCCTACGATAGACTCAGAAGAAGGAAGAGGCCATCTACTTCTCAAAGAATTGGCCAATGAAAACCTTATGAATAGCAGTGAAACACTGTCTGATATATTACTTCTGCAGTCTGAAATTGACTGAACATGCAATTAAGATGTACTGATTAGTCACTAGTGAGTGGAATGCAAAAGCTGGAAACAAAGAAGCACCAGTAGTTGGTAAATATGGCCTTGGTTATAGAAATAACTCTGGAGATCGCATGATAGAATTTTGCCAGACCAATGACTTTTGTCATTGGTAAATACCTTTTTCAAAAACACAGCTTCAGCAGATGGAGTAGAAAGGAAAAAGATTGACTACATCTGTGGCAAGAGGTGATGGAGAAGCTCAATATTTTCAGTGAAAACAAGGCCAAGCGCTGATTGTGGAACAGACTATCAACTGCTCATATGCAAGTTCAAGTTGAGGTTGAAAACAACTCAAAGAAGTCCATGAGAGCCAAAATATGACCTTGATTATATCCCTCATGAATTTAGAGACCATCTAAAGAATAGATTTTATGCATTGAACACAAATGACCAAAAACCAGAGGAATTGTGGGATGACATCAAGAACATCATCCATGAAGAAAGCAAGAGGTCAATATAAAGACATGAAAGGAAGAAAAGACCAAAATGGATGTCAGAAGAGACTCTGAAACTTGCCCTTGAACAGAGAGTAGGTAAAGCAAATGGAAGAAATGACAAGATAAAAGAGCTGAACAGAAGATTTCAAAGAGAAGCTCAAGAAGACAAAGTAAATTATTATAATGAAATGTGCAAAGATGTGGAGTTAGAAAACCAAAAGGGAAGAACATTCTCAGCATTTCTCAAGTTGAAAGAACTGAAGAAAAAATTTAAGCCTCGAGTTGCAATGTTGAAAGATTCTATGGGCAAAATATTGAATGATGCAGGAAGCATCAAACGAAGGTGGAAGGAATACACAGAGTCACCATACCAAAAAGAATTGGTCGATGTCCATCCATTTTAGGAGGTGGCATATGATCAAGAACAAATGGTCTTGAAGGAAGAAGTTGAAGGTGCACTGAAGGAATTGGTGAAAAACAAGGCTTCAGAAATTGATGGAATACCCACTGAGATGTTTAAACAAATGGATTCCACACTGGAGGCACTCACTCGGTTATGCCAAGAGATTTGGAAGACAACTAACTGGCCACCTGACTGGAAGAGATCCATATTTGTACCCATTCCAAAGAAAGGTGATCCCACAGAATGTGGAAATTATCAAACAATATCAATATCGCACGCAAGTAAGATCTTACTGAAGATAATTCAAAAATGGTTGCAGCAGTATATTGACAGAGAGCTACCAGAAATGCAAGCTGGATTCAGAAGAGGATGTGGAATGAGGGATATCATTGCTGATGTCAGATGGATCTTGGCTCAAAGCAATGAATACCAGAAAGATGTTTTCTTGTGTTTCATTGAGTATGTAAATGCATTTGATTGTGTAGATCATAACAAATTGTGGATGACATTGAGAAGAATGGGAATTCCAGAACACTTAATTGTGCTTATGAGAAACTTGTACATAGACCAGGAGGCTGTCATTTGAACAGAACAAGGAGACACTGCATGGTTTAAAATCAAGAAGTGATTCATCAAGGTGTATCCTTTCACCATACTTACTCAATCTGGATGCTGAGCAAATAATCCCAGAAGCTGGACTATATGCAGAATGTGGGATCAGGATTGGAGGAAGATTCATTAACAACCTGTGATACACAGATGACACAACTTTGCTTGTTTAAAGCGAGGATGACTTGAGCATTTACTTATGAAGATTGAAGATTACACTCTAAAGTATGGATTACACCTCAATATATTTTTAAAAAAGAATAATCCTCACAATTGGACAAATAAGCAGCATCACAGTAAAGGGAGAAAAGATTGAAGTTGTCAAAGACTTCATATTACTTGGTTCTACAATCAACACCAATGGAAGCAGTGGTCAAGACATCGAATGACATATTGATGTATTGGATTGGGAAAATCTACTGCAAAAGACCTCTTTCAAGTGCTTAAGAGCAAAGATGTCTCCTTGAAGACTAAGGTGTGCCTAACCCAAGCCATGGTATTTTCAATTGCCTTATTTGCATGTGAGAGCTGGGCAATGAATAAGGAAGAACGAAGAAGAGTTGATGCTTTTGAGTTGTGATGTTGGCAACGAAAGCTGAGACTACCATGGACTGCTAAAAGAACAAACAAATCTGTCCTGGAAGAAGTGCAGCTGGAATTCTGCTTGGAAGTGAAAATGGCAAAACTTCATCTCACCTACTTTGGTCACGTTGTCAGGAGGAACCATTCCCTGGAGAAGGATATCATGCTTGGTAAAGTGGAGGGTCAATGAAAAAGGGAAAAGTCCTCAATGAGATGGATTAACACAGTGGCTGCAACAATGGGCTCAGGTTTACCAAGGATCGCGGGGCTGGCACAGGACCAGGCAGTGCTTTGTTGTGCTGTACACAACAGCTGTGAGTTGGAGTTGACTCGACAGCACCTAACAATGATAACATTTTTTTTATTTCAGTTGGTCCTGTTGTGATGTTGCCCTTTTCATTTATTATTTATGATATTTGCATTTTCTCTTTCTTTTCTTCCTATGTTAAATTTGCCACTGGTTTGTTGATTTTGTTAATCTCCTTGAATAACCAGTTTCTTATAGATTTTCTCTTTTGTTTTTTGGTTTTCTGCTTCACTTAATTCTGCTCTGATCTTTATTACTTCCTTTCTTCTGGATACTGTAGGCTTCTATTGTTGCTCTTTTTCTAATTGCTGGAATTATTGCATTAAAATATTGATTTCAATTGTTTTTTCTTTTTTGATGTGTGCATTTATTTCTATAAATTGACCTCTGAATACAGTTTTCACTGTGTCCCAAAGGTTTTGGTAAGTTGTATTTTCATTCTCATTTGTTTCTAAGATTTTTTTTTATTTTACATTTTATTTCGTCTGTTACCCATTAGTTTTTGAGCAGTGTATTTATTCAGTTTCCAAATATTTGATATTTTTTCTTGGTCTTCCTATTATTGATTTCTAATGTTATAGTGTTTCAATTTGAGAATATGCTATGTAGAATTTAAATTTATTGAGAGTTGTTTTGTGGCGTAACATGTGGTCTGTTTTGGAGAATGATTCATGTGCACTGGAGAAGAATGTATATTGTGCTTTTCTTGTTTGGAATGTTCTGTATATATCTATGAGGTCAAGTTGGTTGATTGTGTTGTTGAGTTCTTCCATATCTTTGTTGAGTTTTTTTCTGGTTGGTCTGTCCTTCCTTGAAAGTGGTATGTTAAAGTCTCCTACTGTTGTTGTTGTTGTTGTTGTGTGCCGTCGAGTCGGCCCCGACTCATAGCGACCCCTCCTTGGGTTTCCGAGGCAGTATCACTA
>NW_006921738.1:4890952-4897894 GCF_000298275.1 Orycteropus afer afer | reverse complement strand
TAGGAAGCATATTGATGGGTCTTCTTTACTTATCCAACCTTCTACTCCCTTTCTCTTGACTGGTGCATTTAGTCCATTCACATTGAATGTAATTAGTGATAGGTATGAACTTACTGCTGTCATTTATTTATTTATTTATTTTTTGTTGTTGTTGATTTCTTTGTTCCAAATATTTTTCTGTGCTGAGTTCATTTTGTTAGCAAGTATTTTTTGTCTTTTCTTCATATTGCTGGTTTTGTGATTATTAAGCCCCTGTGATTTTCCTCTTTGTCAGTTTGGTTAGAAGGATTGTTAATTTTCTATGTGGTTGCCCCAAAGTAAATTCTAATCTCCCTAAGTTTGGAACAGTCTGTTTTACAAGGACATTGTCCTGTTTTCCTCTTCATTTGGAAGTTTTGTAATAAAACTTTTATTCCCTCTATTTGCTTTGTTGCTGGTGTTATTTGCAGATTGACTCCTCTGTTTCTCTATTTACTTTTTTTTTTAAGTTTATTTTGAGAATCTTTTTCTGGGTTGGTTTCTAAGTGGTAATGTCAAATATCTTGATTTTAATTTATTGTTCTCTGTTGTAGGTTTTTTATTGGATGGACTCCCTTTAGTATTTCTTGCTGGGTTGGTCTGGTTTTCACAAAGCCTCTTAATTTCTGTTTGCCTGGGAATGTTTTGATTTCACTTTCATATCTGAGGACCAGTTTGGCTGGATATATAATTCTTAGTTGGTAATTCTTTTCCTTCAAGGTTTTGTATATGCCATCCCATTGCCTTCTGGCCTGCATGGTTTCTGCTGAGAAATCAGAACTTAGTCTTATTGGTTGCCTGTTGTAGGTAACATTTCATTTATCCTGAGCTGCTCCCAAGATTCTTTCTTTGTTTTTGGTTTGGAAAGTTTGATTATGATGTGTCTTGGTGACTTTCTCTTCAGGTCTATCCTGTATGGGGTTCTTAGATGTATATCATTTCTTCTTTCATGGTATGATATAGGGGAAATTTTCTGTTAACAAGTCTTTGACAATGTTCTCTCTCTCTTTATATATATTTTGCCTTCTTCTGATATTTTAATCAGGTGCATGTATTTCTTTTCATGTCATCCCATATAATTTTTAGGTTTTCTTCATTTCTCTTAAATCTTTGTTCTGATTTTTCTTTGTACAAACTGGAATCATGGAATTTGTCTTCTAGCTAGGAAATACATTCTTTAGCCTGTTTTAGTCACTCTTTTTGTCCTTCCAATGTGTTATCTATCTTTGTATTTTCAGTGTTCATCTTCTGGTTTTCTAATTGCTGTTTTTGTATGATTTCTAATTGTGTACTTACTTTCTTATTTTGCTTTTGAATGATTTTCCTGAATTCGTCAGGGGTATTGTCAGTCTTCTTATCGCTTCTGTTTATGGTTTCCTTGATGTCTTGGAGGGTCCTATATGTGTATATTTTAAATTCCTTATCAGATAGTTCTATTGCTTTTTCTTCCTCTGGGAGGTTTTATAATTCTTGAGTTTGGACACACTTATTTCTACTATCTTGTCCTGTTTTTTTTTTTTTTTTTTAATTTGAAGTTGTCTGTTGTTTCCTAGACATTTTTGAAGTCATTGTCTTTATTTGTTAGTTATATATTGATTTGTTTCACCCTGGTTTTAAGTTTTACTTTGTTTTTAATGTATCTGGAAGTGTGGAGCAGGTGTACTTCTTTGGTTATTAACTTGGCTATACTGGATTGATGTCTAGCTTTCTTTGTGTTTGTTCAATCACTGGTAGGGATATGAGTGAAGGTCTCTTTTTGTCATGAAGAGGATTTTCAGTTGGGATGTACAGGTGTTGTCCATCATGTGCCATTGATCCTGTGGTGCAAGAGCTATTGATATTATTTGTCTGTTGGGTAAGGTGGTCGGTGTAGTAGCTACAGCTGACTTGAAATACTCCCAGTGTGACTATTCTGTGCTTTAACACCTATGGGTTCTGTGAAGTTCTTTTCAAATTTTTTTCTCTCTTCCTCAACTTCCTTTGTATTTCTAATGAATTTTCTTAGGCTCTGCTGGCTGGGTAGGTTTTTCATTTTCCCCAGTTGCTTAACCTGCTCCTTTTCACTGCCTTCACTTAATCTAATACATTATTTTCTCATTAACTACTCATAACTCCATTATCATTATTTGTATCTGTTTTACTGAGTTTCTCAAAATCTCTGTTGATAGAGGGATCTGGTGTGTGGTCTATTAGTAAGATGCCATTTCAACTCCTCCAGAAATGGAAAAATTTCCAGAATCACATTATCTCATTAAACTAACACAGACTTAGGTAGAAAATTTGAACAGACTCATAACAAAAGAAGAAATAGAACAAGTCATACTAAAACTTCCAACAAAAAAATTCCTGGCCTAGATGGCTTCACTGGAGAATTCTACCAAATACTTAGAGAATAGCTGATATCACTTCTACTCAGACTATTCCAGACCATAGAGAAAGTTGGAATACTACCAAATTCATTCTATGAAGCAAGCATAACCTTGATACAAAAGCCAGTTGAAGACATCAACTAAAAAATAAAATTATAGTTCAGTATTCCTCATGAACATAGACACAATATTCTCAAAAAAAAAAATTCTAGCCAATAGAATCCATCATCACATGAAAATGTAACACTTCATGACCAACTGGGATTTGTACCATATGTGCAAGGATAATTCATCATTTAGAAAAACAATGAACATAATCCACCACATAAATACAATAAAGGAAAAGAACTACATGAACATTTCAATCAGTGCAGAAAAGGCATTTGATAAAATCCAACACCTATTCCTGATAAAAACTCTCAGCAAAATATGAATAGAAGGGAAATTCCTCAACATATACAAAATTAATTTTCAACATTAGTCTCAACAGAGAGAGATTGAAAACATCCCCCTTTGGAATGGTAACCAGACAAAGATGCCCTCTGTCAATCACTCCTATTCAATATTGCATATAGTAATAAGACAAGAAATAAGGAACAGACAACTTCCACATAAGGAAGTAGTAAAACTATCTCTATCTGCAGATAATAAGATTCTGTACATAGAAAATCCTGCAGACTTAGCAAGAAAGCTATTAGAACTAATGGAAGAATTAAGCAAAAGTATAGGGTACAAGATCAATGTATAAAAGTCAATCATTCCTCTACACTAACAAAGAGAACTCTGAAAAGGAAATAAGGAAAACACTACCATTTACAATAACTACTCAAAAGTTGAAATATTTAGGAATAAATCAAACCAGAGTACAAAAACTACTAAAACAAAAGTTTAGTAGTACAAAACACTACTAAAAAAAAAAAAAAAAAACTCCAAAAGAGACATATGTAAGTGGAAGAATATACCATGCTCATGGACAGGAAGATTTAACATTATGAATATGTCAATACTACCCAAAGTGATCTGCAGATATAATACAATCCTTGTCCAGAGTCCATCATCATTTTTAAAGTGATGGAAAACTAACAATCAAATTAATATAAAAGGAAAGGGACCCTGGATAAGCAAAGCACCACTAAAGATGAAGAACAAAGTAGGAGACCTCACACTACCTGACCTCAAAACCTACTATATGGTAGTCAAAATATCCTGGTACTGGTGCAACAACATACACATAGACCAATGGAGCAGAACTGAGAATCCAGAAGTAAATTCATCCACCTATGGACAGTTGAACTTTGACAAGGATTGAAATTCATATATAGGGAAGAGACAATCTCTTTAACAAACGGTGCTAGCAAAACTGGATATTTATTTGCAGAAAATGAAACAGGATCCATGCCTCACATCTTATACAGAAATTAACTCAAGATGGATTAAATACCTAAATGTAAAACCTAAAACTATAAAGTAATGAAAAATGAAAAATAGGGACAAATCAGGGACTCTATGGCATAAATAAACAACCAATGGTATTGAAAGAAGAAGTCAAAGCTGCACTCAAGGAATTGGCAAAAAACAAGGCTCCAGGAATTGATGGAATACCCATTGAGATGTTTCAACAAATGGATGCCATGCTGGAGGCAGTCACTTGTCTATGCCAAGAAATTTGGAAGACAGCTACCTGGCCAACTGACTGGAAGAGATCCATATTCATCCATTCCAAAGAAAGATGATCCCACAGAATGTGGAATTATCGAACAATGTCATTGATATAACATGCAAGTAAATCACTGAAGATAATTTAAAAATGGTTGCAGCAGTATATTGACAGAGAACTTCCAGAAATGCAAGGTGGATTCAGAAGAGGACATAGAACAAGGGCTATCGTAGCTGATGTCAGATGGATCTTGGCTGAAAGCAAAGAATACCAGAAAGATGTTTACTTGTGTTTATTGATTATGCAAAAGCATTCAATTGTGTGGACCATAAAAATTATGGATAACATTGAGAAGAATGGGAATTCCAGAACACTTGATTGTGCTCATCAGGAACCTGCACATAAACTAGGAGGCTGTCGTTCAAGTACAATAAAGAGATACTGCATGGTTTAAAATCAAGAAGGGAGTGTGTCAAGATGTGTCCTTATACCACACTTACTCAATTTGTATGCAGAACAAATAATCTGAGAAGCTGGACTATATGAAGAAGAATGTGGCATCAGGATTGGAGGAAGACTCATTAACAATCTGTGATATGCAGATGACACAACTTTTCTTGCTGAAAGTGAGGATGAGTTGAAGCTCTCATTGATGAAGATTAAAGACTGTGGTCTGCAGTATGGATTACATCTCAACATAAAGAAAACAAAAATCCTCACAACTGGACCAATAAGCAGCATTACAATAAAAGGAGAAAAGATTGAAGTTATTAAAACTTTCATATTATTTGGTTCCACAATCAACACCAATGGAAGCAGCAGTCAAGACTTCAGATAATGTATTGCACTGGGCAAATCTGCTGCAAAAGACCTCTTTCAAGTGCTGAAGAGCAAAGATGTCTCCTTGAAAACTAAGGTACACCTACCCCAAACCATGGTATTTTCAATTGCCTCATCTGCATGTGAGAGCTGGGCGATGAACAAGGAAGACCAAAAAAGAGTTGATGCTTTTGAGTTGTTGAGTTGGAAGAATACTGAAAGTACCGTGGACCACCAAAAGAACAAACAAATCTGTCCTGGAAGTGCAGCCAGAATGCTCCTTGGAAGTGAGAATGGCCAAACTTCATCTCACCTTTGTATAGTTAATAAAACATAAGTAAGAATCTTTCTGGTATTCTCTGCTTTCAGTCAAAACTCATCTGATATCAGCAATAATATGCCTTGTTCCATAACCTCTTCTGAATCCACCTTGAATTTCTGGTGGTTCTCTGTCCATGCAACTGTTTTTGAGTTATCTTCAACAAAATTTTACTTGTGTGTGATATTAATGATATTCTTCAATAATTTCCACATTCTCTTGGGTCTTTTCCAGGCAGCTGGCCAGGTAGGTAGCTGTCTTCCAAATTTCTTGGCCCAAATTAGTGAGCTGAAACATCTCAATTGGTGTTCTATCAATTTCTGGAGCTTTGTTTATCACCAATGCCTTTAGTACAACTTGGACTTGTTCCTTCAATACAAATGTTCTTTATTATATGCTAAAATTTTTGAACATTGACCATATCTTTTTGGTATAGTGACTCTGTGTATTCCTTCCATCTTCCTTTCATGCTTCCTGTATTGTTCAATATTTCCCAGAGAATCCTTCAATAGTCTAACTTGAGATTGGATTTTTTTTTCTTCAGTTCTTTCAGCTTGCAAAATGCTGAGTGTGTTCTTCCCTTTTGGTTTTCTACTTGCATGTATTTTCACATTTCATTATAATATATTACTTTGTCTTCTCAAGCGATCCTTTGAAATTTTCTGTTCAACTCTTTTAATTCATCATTTCTTCCATTTGCTTTAGCTACTCTACATTCAAGAATAAGTTTCAGAGTCTCTTCTGACAACCATTTTGGTCTTTTCTTTCTTTTTAATGACCTTTTGATTTCTTTATGTGTGATGTCCTTCATGTCACCCCACAGCTTGTCTGATCTTCAGTCATTAATGTTCAGTGCATCAAATCTGTTTTTTGAAATGGTCTCTAAATTCAGATAGAATATACTCAAAGTCATACTTTGGCTCTTGTGGACTTGTTTTAATTTTCTTCAGCTTCAACATGAACTTGCATAGGAGCAATTGAAGGTCTGTTCTGTAGTCTGTCTCTAGCCTTGTTCTAACAGATACTCATGTTCTTCCTTGTCTCTTTCCACAGATATAGTTGATTTAATTCCTGTGTACTCAGTTTGGCAAGGGTCACATGTATAGTCACCATTTATATTGTTGAATAAAGGTATTTTCAATGATGAGTCAGTCATTGGTCTTGCAAAATTCTATCACACAATTTATGGCATCATTCTATAATTAAGGCCATATTTTTCAGCTACTAATAGTGCCTAAGCCACTTGACTGCTAACCAGAAGACTGGGGGTTCAAACCCACTAGCCACTCTTTGGAAGGAAGATGGGGCAATCTACTTCCGTAGTGATACTGCCTCAGAAACCCAAGGAGGGGTCGCTATGAGTCAGGGCCGACTGGACGGCATAAAACAACAACAACAACAATTCTTATTTGTTTCCAACTTTTACATTCCATTCACCAGTAATTATCAATACATCTGGATTGCATGTATGATGAATTTCAGACTTCAGAAGTTGGTAAAATATTCAATTTCTTCATCTTTGGCATTATTAGTTTGTGTCTAAATTTGAATAATGTTGTGGTTGTTGTTGTTAAGTGCCGTCGATTCGTTTCCAACTCATAGCGACCCCATGCACAGCAGAACGAAACACTGCCCGATCCCACGCCAGCCCCACAATCCCTGCTATACTTGATCCCATCATCACAGCCACCGTATCAATCCATCTCGTTGAAGGCCTCCCCCTCTTTCGTCGACCCTCCACCCTACCAAGCATGACATCC